>NC_084826.1:23007958-23141911 GCF_958449725.1 Rosa rugosa
TTGTCCACACATTTCCACTAGTACAAGGAATCCAAATCTTTGATGATTTTGTCAGCATATAATTGTTTTCAAATGAGTTCATTCAACGATCGATGTAAAATATTACGATGGGATAAAAAAAAAAAAAAAAGAGATAGGGATTCCCTAATTCAAATTACAAATTTGTTCGGCCCCTCAGGAACAGCCTCTCAAATTGATCTTTTTTATTCGTTTTATCATTTACTAACTCATAATCATATTTCGGTAAGGACAATTTTTAGGTTCACCCCTAGGGTGAACGAGCATATTCACTCCCGTTATCGATTAACATATTTTTACTTAATAAATTTTAATCCAACGGTCTATATATTAAATTATCCTTTAAAGATCATCTCTGTAAAAAATCAATCGAATCGGAAATCATTTAATTATCTAATTGAATCAAACAAATGGATGGTTCTAACAACACAAATCGGAAATCTTCAATTTGATTGATTTTTTACATAGCTAATCTTTGTATTACGTTATACAACATGAATGATTGGATTAAAAAATTATAAAGTTATTATGCGTTAATTGCAAGAGAGGGTGAATATGGTCATTCACCCTAGGGGTGAACCTAAGAATTGTTCTAAAACTAAATATTTCTATTTGCAACTCAACAATTTAAAACAGACTTTTCAAGTATTTAAGTATTATTTAATGGATGAAAATGGGAGAATTTCGAATTCCGATCCGTGCGGTAAAATCCCTTTGAATCCATTTAACTTGAAACCCTAAATTTTTTTTAAATATTGTCTCTCTCTGTTTTTTTTTTTTTTTTTTGAGGGAAGAGAAATCAGGTTCCATTATATTAAAGACATCTCTCCATCAAGCTAGAAGGATTCAAGAATCCTTCATAATACATCTCAAAGTACACTTCAGTCTGCATACAGCAGAGCCATAAAAAACTAACCAAAAAAATGCAAAAAATAAAAAGCCTACACCTATCCAACCCTAAATCAGAGCAACTGACATGACAAGCATTGCCACCTAAGACCCTCCTGGTGTACATCGTTACTCATCAGCCAGCGTACAGCTACGACCAAGGGCAAAATAAGATAAGAGCACTTATTCAAAACGAAAGCAAAATGCAAATTAGGCTCACCCCCCAACGACCCAAACCAAACCAAACCCAAAGGGTAGAAAATAGGGCAAGGACCAACCCAAGGACCAGCCCACCAAACCGAAGCCCAGGGAAGCTGAGGCCCAAGGTCAATCTTGCACCCCACCATTCGGCCCCAAAGATTCAGCCGGAAGGACCAACCAGAGAGCAACCCAACCTCATCGCTCTGGCGGCCTCTCTCTGCCCTCCACCATCGTTGAAGATAAGAGAGGACCTCCTGACCTCCAACCTGGAATCAACAAGTGACGCTCAGAGGTGTCTCCTCAGATCCTCCGCCGAAACTCCTTCGAGAATCCAAGTGCTGTAGCACCACGGAACACACTGCTTATCGAATCCGAAGTCTTAATCCAACACTCTCACCACCATAGCCTTTAGCCGCCGTGACCGGAGCCTGTCACCCCCGGGAACGAAAACACGACACCCTTACTGCCACCACAGCAGAAAGCCACCGCAACTCGGAGCCGTATTGCCTCAAAATGAGCCGTCGAACAAAATCCCAGAGCACCTGATGACGCTAATCAAGGATGCCTCCGTCTTCTCGTCGTCCCCCTAGTTTGGATACAGCACGGTCGCCGCGGCCAACGAAACCCTAGGTTTCGCACTCTTGAGGTCGCTCCGTATTGCTCGGAGGCCTCCGAGTTGGTTATAGCTAATTTCTCGAAAAATTTTGTTTTTTGGCAACTTAAGATATTATTTCCAAAAATATATATATATATATATATATAATTTGGATACTGAAAAAGTTCGGATTCATATCGGGTTTTGTAAACTCCAAAAGCCCAAATATACAATGAACCGGCCCAAATGAGTGGTCCGTCCACTGAACCCTGATTCCTGCATCATACTCTCACGGCGGGAAAAGTGTAAAGTGGAGTGCGAATTGGCGGGAACAAATCGGAGGCCCAAACATTCGCATATAAATCCAGTCCCCTACTCTTACCTACAGGATCCTCCAATTTCAAATTCCGAAACCTCTTATGGGAAAGAGAAAGAGAGCTAGGGTTTCTGAGCAAAAGCAAGCACCAGAAGCCGGAGAAGACGAACAGCCAATGGACGAAGATCACAACGCCTCCTCTTCAAGTAACAACAAGACTCTCTACGAGGTATTCCACAACTCTATTGCGATTCGATTTGATAAGAATTTTTCATTTCTTTTTCTTAGCGAAGCAAAAATTTAGATCTGTGAGGGTTTTTGTTGCCCTAATTTGGAAAAATTGGGTGTTTGAATTGTAGGTTCTTGGTGTGGAGAGAAGCGCCTCTCAGCAGGAAATCAAGAAGGCGTATTATAAGTTAGCATTGCGACTCCATCCGGATAAAAATCCTGATGATGAGGTGAGAGTCGGTAAAGTTTGTGATTTTGTAATTTTCTCTGAGATGTGGTTTTGTTGTGGATTGTAATTGTTCATGTTTGTCCGTATAGGAAGCTAAAGAGAAATTTCAGCAATTACAAAAAGTGATCTCGATTCTCGGGGATGAGGAGAAACGAGCACTGTATGACCAGACTGGTTGCGTTGACGATGATGTGAGTTCTTTCGATGGTTTTCTAGATGTTATCTATGATATCATTTGATGGTGGTTTTCTATGTATTAAATAGGATCTAATCGCTAGAAATGACTAGAAAATATGTCAGTGCTGTTGTTTTTGTTTTTGACTATTGAGAAAGTATATAATGACTGCACTTATTCCAGTGCTGCTATTTTTTCAAGTAGTGCTTATTTGGATAGTCTTGTTACATGAGCAGGACCTTGCTGGTGATGTTGCTCAGAATTTGCACGAATATTTCCGAGCCATGTATAAGAAGGTCAGGATGTTTTGTTCTCTTCTGATGTAATATAATGTCCTTTATGCTTTATTTAGATTTATGATAACTGATGCATGATTTATAGGTCACTGAAGCTGACATTGAAGAGTTTGAAGCAAACTATAGGGGATCTGATTCTGAGAAGAAAGATTTGATTGAGCTCTACAGCAAGTACAAGGGCAATATGAACAGGTACTAGCATTGTATAAATCTTTTCCCAATTTGGATTTCCTGTTTGGTGCTTACAGTTCCCTCCCCTTGCAGACTCTTCTGTTCAATGCTTTGTTCAGATCCTAAGCTTGATTCACACCGCTTTAAGGACATTCTTGATGAGGCAATAGCTTCAGGTGCAGATATCTTTTAGCCTCTGTTTTGTCTGAAATGTTTAAATCTGGAATTTCAATGCTATAATTAAATTGCTTGAATATAGTGTTAATAATGCATAGAAGTATAGTTTCTAGTTGTGTGGCAAGAAATGAAGAAACACTTGGATTGCAAATGAAGGATTGAAACTTAGTCATTTCAAATATATGACTTAAAATGTATCTAGTTATTTCAAACAAATTGTATTTAGTATTTGTTTTCTCCGAATCAATCTAAGTTTCAGAATCAAAATCCGGTTCTGTTTTCTTGAATCATTCTACCAAAATGGGGTTTTAGTACCTTTTCTTCTTTATGAGAAAAAGATAGAAAAAAAAAAAAAAGTTTCTGTAATCCAACCACAAACTTATGTCTTATACTTAGTGTCTAACATGTATCGGACCTCAAACATCACCTGCTAAGCCTAGCTGATATCTTCAACTTAATATATCCACTATGCAACTGAAGGTGTTCAGAAACTTTCCATGTTCATGGGATAACCCCTTATGCTTTTCCTGGCAATAGTTAAATGTAATTAGGATCATGCCAGTTGCTGGAGTCTTACTTTCTCTGCTTAAGGGTTTTGGGGAACAAATAATGGTTGTTGGTATGAGAAATATTAGAGCCTTGTTCTAATCAATGGGGTCGCCACATAGATTACGAGCCAAATGTTCATCAAGTCACATGTATCACTCTTTATGTTTGATTTTTCTTCCTCTATCTTGATTCTATCTAATTAATGGGTATTTTATTAGTTGTTGAGCATGTCCAAACTATCACTGTTGGTTCTTTCAAACTATCTCCAAAATGCATGGAAAGATGCATGTCTCAAATGTTCAAGTAATTCTGACATTTATGAATTCTTGCTGTACTGAATCGTTAAAGGTGTGCTGAAGTATATGTCATATTGCTGACATTCACCCTTTTCCATCCTGCTCGCTTTTGTAGGAGAACTGAAATCAACCAAAGCCTACACAAAATGGGCAAAGAAAGTATCTGAAACAAAACCTCCTACTAGTCCTTTAAAGAGGAAGAGCAAGTGAGTACTTTTGCTACAAGTTTCTTTTGTTGCTCACATATATTTTAATCTCATCCGGAAATAAAAATTGCATGCTTACATTTTACAGGTCAAGTAAACAGTCAGAACCAGATCTGTATGCCATCATATCTCAGCGTAGGAATGAAAGGAAAGACCAGTTTGAGTCTATGTTCTCTAACCTAGTCTCTAAGTATGGCGGGAGTAATGATGCTTCAGAACCCACAGAAGAAGAATTTGAGGCTACACAGAAAAAGCTTGAAAGCAAAAGGTCCTCCAGAAAATCAAAGCGCAAGTAAATTGATGACGTGCTCGAATTTCTGTCTATCAAAACTTTAGCGTGTTTTGTTAGACATTTAAATCTGTGCCTTTTTGTATGTGAGCTTTCCATATGTTGATAGTTTTAGATGTTGCCTGATGCTGTATTCGGAAGTATGCAAATGGGAAAACTCGCTGAAAGAAATCTACTTGCCCTCTTTCTCTCTCTCTTCTTTTGCTGTTTTGCCATTTGATTTTCATTATGGGATTTCAAAGTAGCTTTTCTTGTATTATCATGATATTGATGTTTTTTACTGTGCTCTTGTTTAGAGAAAGGGATTAGAGGGTTAAAAAGGCATGTTGTTTCTTACAGCTTCAGGCCAAACTAGCAACTACATACTGTTTTCATCTAAGCTTGTTCGGGTATTGTAGCTGTTTACTTCAAAATGTTAAAACAGTAGCACAAACTATTGACATAAACATACTTGCTTTCAGAATCATTGTTGTTCTTCAATCAAGCTTTGTTTGGTACAAAGGTTTCTGGTGTTGGGTTGCTGAAGTTGTTTTTCAGTGTTGATTCCTTTTCTGTGTTCCTCATCAAACCACGTAGTAATGAAGTATATCCATCAGTTGACAGACTGCTACATACTACTAGTATTTGTTAGTTGCATGATTGCATTAGTTAGGAGTGGTTACTACTAAGTAAGCTAATAGCTGCCGTCTCTTCGTTGTTATTCCTCTGGTTTTATATGCATTTATATAAAGAACGTATTGGATTTTTCTGGTCGTTAATGAGAAGAACGTTATTTTTATTTGGTGCCGCTAGTCACAGTTCTGAAAGCTGTGATCACCAAAGGTTGTTTGGAAGTAAAGGACAAGTACCCATTTTCATGTTTGACGGTGTACCTCATGGTTTTCATTCCGACCAGGAAAAGAAAAACAAAAACCGTAATCATCACGGTACGTCTCACCCATCAAGGGCTTTTGAGCTTTGTTGTACACCCCATAATCTCATATGATGATTTCAAGTCTTGTATGGAAATATATAACACCTTGGGTACCGATAACCAAAAATTATTTATATAAAGTGATATTACATATAATGACACAACTTTAGGGGCATCCTAGAGAGAGCATCTACTTTGAACAATTTCACCCACTGGAGTATAGCACCAACAAGCAGGACTAACCTTATCAAGGGCATGAGCGAGTGAAATTGCTTTAGTAGTGGCTATAAATGCATGAGTAGGTGAAATTGCTCGAGTATAAATGCATTTATATTAACCCTCACCAGACACATGTATAGCATCATCCCCCTGCCCCAAACCCCCAATTTTGAAATCGTTCAAAAATGTAGTGCTCAACAAGCCACACCCCTATTGCCAAAACACTTGGATCAATCAGAATACGCATAAGTTTCAAGAGTCAGCAGAATTCTTCATTGAAAAACCAAACAGGAATTCCGAGACACGGCCACGGCTCTCAAAATGTTTGAAAATTCGAGCAAAGTGAACAGCCCCGGGCAAATCTTCTAGAAAAACGAAAAATCGAAACAGAGAAATAAGAATATTTTGATTCTATGGACCTCCGAGGTGATGACAAGGAGAAGCCACCACTATTGAAAATAAGAGAGGGTTGAGAGGAGTCAGAGGACACATTTTTGTAATTTCGCTACTAGCAATTACTTTTGACTTGTGTTGGAGAATAAACTAGCAAAATCAATGTATAAGATATATTTAATAGAAGAACTAAACAATAAAATCACAATTGTTTGTGGCTTCTATTACATATTAAGAACTATTAACCATTAAGGCCGCCTCGGGCTTGCACTTTGTTCTCTCCGGCGGCGCCCGGACGTCGGAGATGGCCTATGGCCTCACCGCTGTCATAGGGTTTGCTGCCGGACGGGAAATCTACTGTCCATAGGGCTGTTGAAGGGCTTTGCTCGGGTTTTTGTCAGGGAGTTCGGCTGGGATGGTGGTGAAGGGTGGATCGTGCGTACGGTTGGGTTTATCGATCCCCGCGGCTGGGTTTTGTTGGATCGGTGGTGCCATTCATTGGCGGCGTGCGATTGCGATGCTTGGCTCCGGATCGGTTGTTCTGGTTTGATGCAGGTCGCGGCGGCGGCGTGAACTCAGGATGGCTTCGTTCGCCGGGATGGTTTGTTCTGTGCTGATGCAGGTCAGTGAGGGCGGCTTGGTCGCTGCGGTGGTGAGGCGGATCGGGAACATGCAGGTCGGGCGATGTGGATCAGCTGGAGCTTGGCCGGATGGTGACGTACGACGGGGTTGTGAAGGAAGGTGGACTGGCCCGACCCAACTTGACGGGTCTGGAGTAAATTTCCCTTTGGTGGACTACCCCTGTTGGGCTAGGGTTTTGCCCTAGTCCATTGCTATTTGGGCTAGGGTTTAGGCCCTTGGCCCAACCCTATGTTTTTAGTTTTTTTTGTCTAATTACACTATGTTCCTTTGTTTTAGGAACCTCAAAACCCTATGTGGTTGGGGCCTATATTCTATGTTTTTATCCATAGTTTCTAGGCTCACTTTAAATGAGTGGTTAGTTCGAATATAGGTGGTCTATTCTCTATGTATCACAGTAGTTCTGCTACAACTTCTTGATCTGCCTAGCTGAAGGCAGCAGAAGGATATGTAATGGCCATCTTGGCATGCATCAATGAAATCCACATTTCCTTCAAAAAAAAAAAAAGATATATTTAATAGTGAATAAGTAAAAGCTAACTTTTAACAGGAAATATCACAACTTTGTGAACAAAATCTAGCCGTCTCTCTGTTTGGGTTTTCTAGTGAAAAACTCTTCGACAAAAACTACCAAACCTTCACGCCTCAATGGCTTCCTCCTCAGCTAGTCTTACGGCGGCTCTTCCTCTGTCTAACTCTCCTCGCGTTTCTCTTGGATCGGTGGGGCTAGAGTAGGGCTGTCAATGAATCGTGTCGGGTTGGGTTCGTGTTGGGTCAAGGTATATGTCGTGTCACAAAAGACAAACCCAAACCCAATCCATTTACTAAATGTGTTGAAAATTTAAACTCAAACCCAACCTATTTATTAAACGGGTTACCCGATTCCAACCCGCTTAATTCATTTAATAAATAGGTCGTGTCGTATTAGACAAAATAACCCATTTAAGAGTTAACACTGCGACCCATTTAACTAAAAAAATGCATAAATTGATTAAATTCACTAAAAACTCCATAAGACGAAGAATTTAAATAATTATATATAATTCATAAATAATTAAATCCAATAATGATGAAAAAAATTATTTCAAATTGTCCAATCCTAGGATCAAATACTCCCAACATCCAAAATTTCAAGAAGAAGTATAGCATAATCGGGTTATACGGATTCGCTTCGTGTTGGTTGGTTGACCCGCGGCCGACCCGTTTATTAATTGGGTCATGACGGGTTGACCCGCGGCCGACCCGCTTTTTTATCGTGCGGGTTCAACCCGCTTTATTTCGTGTGAGTTTCGAGTTGTGTTATCGGGTCGTGTCGGAATTGACAGTCCTAGGCTAGAGGCTCTGCTAGTAGATAGTATATGGTGGGTAGACTTCTTGGACCCAAAGCCAAATTCTCAAGATTTAAAGGCACAATTCCCATCATCTGGAGGATCAAATCTAGTATGACTATTCAGGACGTGGGAGATCGATTTGTTTTCCAATTTGAACCTGAAGCGGAGAGGAATAAGATCCTGCATGGTGGTCCATGATTCTATAGAAATAACATGCTCGTTCTTGGAGAGTTTGATGGTATGGGGTCAGTGTTGGATGTCCCTATGAACCTCTTGGAGACCTGGCTTGCGGTCAAAGGTTTGCCTTTGATCCTACGCAACAAGATGGCCCTGCATTTGGTAGGTTCGACTATTGGTCATGTTCTGCGTTTTGATCAGACTGCCCTTCATAGGAAGGAGGAGAAGCTGCAGATTCGTCTGGTCTTTGATGTCCGACGTCGAGTTAGTTTTTGGAAGTTGTTTGAATTCTCGCCGGTGGTGGAACTAGAACTAACCTTTGTTTATGAAAAGATCAAGGGCTGCTGTAGAAATTGTGGCTTCTTTAAGCATCAAGCATTTGGCTGTGATTTCTTGTTGGTGAAGGAGAAAAAATCCTTGCGAAGCCGCCGACAACAATATTAGCCGGGCTGTCCTTGGCTTCGAGCTCGTATATCTGTAACCCTAGACAAGAGGTAGGGGGAGGCGGACTAGTCTGGAGGTAGCAGTGGTGTTCTAGTGACTGTTGGGATGACATCCGCTGCTCACACATGCATCATTGTTTCTGATGCAGACCATAAGGTGCTACAGTCCAAGACCACAAATGCTCAAACCTTCTCGGTCCAAGCTTTTGCCGGTTTTAACATGACTGAATTCTTGAAAAATTCGACAGCTTCAATTATGTCAAAACAGGTTACTGATGTCAATTCTGGGGGTGAGATGCCATTGGTGGTGCTTCCATCGTTGAAAATGGTGGAGAGTGCTGATCGAATGATAATGGAAACATCTAATGTGCACCCTTCTATCTTAGGGCTCAAAAGAAAGATGGTGGCAGATCTTGGTCGCTCTGGGAAGCGATATTTGGTTCCATCTGAACTTTTACTTTAAGTCGATGATGAGATACAGTTGGTTCTTCAACACAAGAATGGAAAATTGGTGGTCTTTCCAAGGAAAAAGAAAGTCAGGCATCCAAAGGGAAGCAAGAATAAACCCAAGTGTGCTCGAGTCCTTAGAAAGATATGCAGTCAAAGAAAACAAAGAAATGGAAATTCCATGCAGATGTAGGGCAAGGTAAATCTCATTTTGAGCCAGCAGTGATGGAGAATGGAGATGCAGCACGAGCTATGCAAAAGGAGCTGCATCCGATTGTGGAAGTTGGTATGGAGGATGCACTTGCATTCTCATCTAATATTGTTTGTTAGTTTGGTTGCAAAAACTGGTACTCGGTTGGTCCATTTATTTATTGCTTACGAGTATTTAGGTTTGTTAAAATAATGGTGCGTGAATTTCCTAAAAGGTTGGTGTACTCTGGACAGGCTAAAATTTCAATCAATTCTTGCCAATACCCCCGCCAGGAAATTAAGAACATAAATCCAGTAGCCCAAACAAGATGTCCAAATAAGAACATCCACGCCCAGATCGATAAACTATTCATGTTGTATGTCTTGAAGGACGGCTCTTTCTGTCGACCCCATAGGGATGTGTCGTTTGATACTGCTTACTGAATTATAAAACCGGGTTAACCTTTTTGATTAAAAAAAGGTAAGAGCATCTTCTATGAGCTTCTTCAATGAGTATAGGTTAAATATAGAAAAATATTAAAAAAAGAAAAAATTTCTCTAATCATATTCCTTAGTCCCTACTTTTATCGTATAGTCACAAAAATTGTGGATTCGTCTACATCCTTATGATATATCAATGTATAGATATATTAAGTAGACTAATTATATTATAAAGCATGTAAGCATGATTCATGAAACTAGGGTTGTTAATTTCAACACGATCCCATAACACGACTTGAAATCTGTACGAAATAAAACGAGTTGAACCCGCACGATTAAAAAGCGGGTCGGCCGCAGGTCAACCCGCCATGACCCATTTAATAAACGAGTTGGTCGCAGGTCAACCTTCTAACACGAAGTGAACCCTTATAATCCGATTATGCTATATTTCTTCTTGAAATTTTGGTCGTTGGGAGTATTTGATTATAGGATTGGAAAATTTGAAATATATTTCTTCATCATTATTGGATTTAATTATTTATGAATTATATATAATTATTTATATTCTTCGTTTTATAGAGTTTTTAGTGAATTTAATCAATTTTTTTAGTTAAATGGGTCGCAATGATAACTCTTAAATATGTCATTTTGTCCAACACAACACGACACGACCTGTTTATTAAAGGCAAGGTTTTAAATTTCTCCGAAACTGCCGAAATTTCCGTCGAAATTTCCGTAATTTTGAAGTACCGAAACGAAATTCATATGCTATATCATTTCCGTCAGAAGTTTCCCGAAATTTTCCGAAATTTTCCGTACATTTCCACGAAATTCTTAATTTCTGAAATATCTACACACACAATATATATTTAAAAATTCACACCGAAATTTTGTCCGAAATTTCTCTAAAATTTCTGTTAAATTTTTTTGTCACCTACAATGAATTTTTACTTCACACTTTTATAGTGAAAATATGAAATATTGATTTTTTTTTTTTTTTTTTTGCAATCAAGTTGAATGCTCCAACCATAGCATGATTTCCTTTTTGCTTCGTCTCAAATATTGTATGCTTTCATACACTGTAACATCATATTAGGTAATTCCACAATATCCGATATATGGATTGCATGTGGAAAGGGAACAACATGTACACATACAATAACCATGTGATGAAGTACGGAAATCATTTCCAAAATTCATGTACTTGGGAGCAGTATTCTATGATACTAAATGAAAGCAGTTCAACCAGCTAGATCGAACCACATCGTAGTAGCTTTTATATTCCTTTTGTTGTACTCATTCATTTTCATTCACAAGATTTTGGTTTTACGTGCCCCGCCCCACCCCCTTGTAATTTTCTAATTATTAAAAAAAGTAAATCATATTTACATTATCAATATACAACACATTATCAATACACATAGATAAAAACACTAGTTTAGCAATCTCGTCCATATAAAATATCATAATTCTATTATGAATGTATAATTTTAGAGATGTTACATTGTAAATAGGTTTATTATAGGTTAGTTTAGTCTACGTAAAAGTTTCATTCAAAAATATCATTTTATAAATGCAATTAATTTGATTTCTTTATTTTTAAACGAAATTTCCTATCATCGACCTCCGGAATAAATGAGTTAAGCAGGTTGGAAACAGGTAATCTATTTAATAAATAAGTTGGACTTGAATTTAAATTTTCGACACAGTTATTAAATGAGTTGAGTTTGAACTTGTCTCATGCAACACGACATATAACCTGACCTGATACGAACCTAACACGACACGAGCCATTGACAGACGCAACACTAAGTATCAAATCATGCTGGTGAATCAACTCGGCCGTTATTTTTGTCCTGCGAAATGGACTGATTTTTGGAATTATAGAATCAACTCGGCCGTTATTTTTGTTCGACCAAAAAAAATGGACTGCGATAATATTAAAAAAATGTAAAGAGTATGAAGGGACTAATTTTTTAAATTGAATTATAGAATCACTCCAACGAAGTGGACACGCACAAATGAATAAAAAAGAAAAAGAAAAAGAAAAAAATAGGGAGCACGAGTTAGATTTATGAGTGTGTCAAAGGACAGTGACATCACAGCTACGCGCTGGAAAACATTCCATGGTGACCCGCTGATAAGGAAGATCGACCTGATCTCCCATGAACCTGAAAATGCAAGCAAAGTCTTTGCTTTCCCTTTTAAGTCTTCACTACCTGTCACTTTAGCTTTTCTCCCCCCACTCTCCAATTTGGTAGACAATCACTTCCAAATTAAGTATTTTTATATGCTTAGAGTTGTGTCCTTCATTGAGGCTGCCCTTCCACCCCTCACAACTCACTCTCTCTCTGCTTTTTTTGGGTAAGTCATCATACTCTTTGATTATCATATTAGTGCTCTTGTTAGCGTGTGATATCATTATTGTTGTGGAGTCTACCTTTACTCTTATATTTCTCTCTGTCTACCTATAAGATCTCTCTACTTGTTTAGTAGAGTCTCCAGCACCCAAGACTCCTACTTTGAGGAATTTCACTTGCCAGTTGGAGCTGTACAGAGCTGATTTGTGCTTTGTTTTGGTATTTTGCTAATCTTTCTCTTCTGGGTCTTTTAGTTTTGGGTCAAATTTTGCTGCAGAAGAAGTAGATTCTGGTTTTATTGTGTGGGAGTGATTTCCTGAATTGGGTCGACCATTTTGAAGGTGTTAGGTGGCTATGGATACTGAGGATGGGGAAATGAAGTCGAAGATGGAGGATTATGAAATCATAGAGCAGATTGGGAGAGGGGCTTTTGGAGCCGCTTTTCTTGTTCTTCGTAAGGGACAGAGAAAGAAGTAAGAGTATTTTCCTATTTGCTTTTGAAAGGGAATTTGTCTTTAGTTAAGCATGTAGGTCTTGTCATATGCAAGATAATTCTGCAGAATTTAGCGAGTGAAAAGATTAGTGGGATTATAGGGCCTGTATGTGTCTTTTTACGATCCGCAAAATTCACATCACAGGGGATGAATTTTCACAAGGGATGTTTGAGAACCATAATTTCTCTAGTTGATAAGACAACTGGTATCTAGCTCATATTTGCGAATTTCGTTTTATTATTGATTGTATCTATTTATGATTATATTTTTTTTCCAATAGGTATGTGTTAAAGAAGATTCGTTTATCTAAGCAAACGGAGAAGTTCAAACGCACAGCTCACCAAGAGGTTGCTTTCTCGAAACATGTAGAACTGTGTGTCGTCTCTTATTTTTCTTTTATATTGTTCCATTTTTTGTACAAGGGAATGGTTCCCTGTTAAAGGGTTAGGCTTCTTTTTTTTCACATCCTATGTTGTCTGAGCATCACATATCCAAAATACCTGTTCTTGGCAGTCGAGCATAAGGTGCATGAGCTATCATCAATGCTGTCATTTTTTATATTCCATGTTTCGGCTGCTCTCTACTCTTTTTAAATACCATGATTTGGTTTTGTAACTGTCTCCTGGGAAGCATGTGCTTGAAACAATCTTCACATGAAAACACACAAGGATGTGTTTCCACAGACATTCAGATTGTGTATCCGAGTACAGAAGAACCATTCTTAATATAAATGTGAACAGAATTGTGATTAATCCTTGATTATCCTTCTAGTTGCACAATCCCATGCTGTTTTTCTTGTAAATTCCCTTTTAGAGAAAAGCTATAAAACAAGTTGCATAATCTCAACTGAAGGCATTCCTCCTAATTCTGTTGCAGATGGATTTAATAGCAAAGTTAAATCATCCATATATTGTGGAGTATAAAGATGCTTGGGTGGACAAGGTAAATGCCTGATTCTTTTATATCTAAAGTTACTCATATTTTGAACATGGCTTGACGACATAAATCTGGTTCTCTAGCAATTGTAACTATATATGCCTTCGTATATACATGCTGAGCTTCTATTATCTGTAGGGAGACTGTGTATGCATTGTAACCAGCTATTGCGAAGGAGGTGACATGTAAGTAACAATCATTTGTAATTCATGTTTTAAATATGTTTGGGCTGGTATGATGTTGCTCTCCTTTGCTTAAAATAAGGAATTAAAACAACAATATTATTGTTATTATTTTATTATTTTTTTTTCCGAATTAAAATAGTACCTCCTTTCTTTAAGTTTCTTCAAATGAAGTTTGAAGCTCATTAACAATCACATGATTTTCAGTCAGAGAAAATATACTAGCAATCTAATATCTTGTTGTATAGTGAAGTGTCAAACTATCCATATCTATTGTTCCAGTTCTTATCAAAGATGGACAACTCAGAATGCTTCTCAACCTTGTATTATATATGATGCCTGAGGATTAAGACTTCCTTTGTGACCTCATTAAGGACCCCAGTTTTTTATCAATACCTTTTTAAACTTACTTAAGAAGTAGAAAGTCTAGCACAATATTTACCATGATTTATTGAATAGCAAGAACTCATTTTTTTAACAGGGCTGAGATGGTAAAGAAGGCCAGAGGACAATTTTTTCCAGAGGAGGTAATTAGTGAGAATTGATAAACTTCACTTTTGCACTTAAAATACAGCAACCAACTTCTCTGCACTGTTAAAATTTTTTTGCCATGCAGAAACTTTGCAAATGGTTGACTCAATTGCTGCTAGCTGTTGACTACTTGCACTCTAATCGTGTGATTCATAGAGATGTTAAGGTAATATACTATACCCTTTCACTGAAGAATTATTATGCACGTTTATTCTAATATAAATATATTGATTACAGTGTTCAAATATATTCCTTACAAAGGATAATGGCATCCGACTTGGTACGTAAACATACTGATTTGCAAAGACAAGCAATGTTATGCTGCATTAAGTTTGACTTCCCCTGTGATTTTGTTTTAGTAATTATGTATATTTGCGTTGACTTTGTAGGTGATTTTGGACTAGCAAAATTACTGAATACAGAAGATCTTACTTCTTCGGTATGAACTCTCACTCTCATGTTTGATATTTCTTTGTCTTTATGCCTCTACCTACAGAACTGTCGCCTAAAACCCTATCACCTAAAAAAGCTTGGCTTGCAAACTACCAGATGCTAGTACAAGCTTGGCTGTCTCTTTCTTCCCTCACCAAGTACTAGATTCAACCATTTTTCTTAGATTCGATGAGGCCACCCACTTTTGGAGAGGTTCATTCCTCAGTATTTTTGACTGAGCTCCTAGAACTAAGTTTAAACTTTACAACTACTTGGCTAAATCAATTTACTTGTGTCCATTAATTTAAATGCCTACATGTTCAACATAGGTTGTTGGAACTCCAAATTACATGTGTCCTGAGCTCCTTGCAGACATACCTTACGGCTATAAATCTGATATATGGTCACTTGGTAAGGCTACTTATCTGTTAATATGACAGGGAGTGTCCATCCATTTTGTGTAGAAATAAGATTTTCTCTGTTTTGTTTCTATTGCTTTCCAGGGTGCTGTATGTTTGAAATTGCTGCACACCAACCTGCATTTAGAGCTCCTGTAAGTATAAGCTTGAGCTGTGTGTTATAGGCTGCCAATAACTAAACCTTTCTTTGTTTTAGATTTTTGAGTAAATAAATCCTTAGATAACTTCATCAAACAGGACATGGCTGCGCTCATCAATAAAATTAACCGTTCCTCCATTTCTCCTCTTCCAATTGTGTATTCTTCCACACTGTGAGTAGTATTTCATATTCATCAGATATTATTATCTCATTACATTACATGCTACACTGTTATATTAATTTATATGGTACGGCTTCCACATTATAGGAAACAAATTATCAAGAGCATGCTCAGGAAGAGTCCTGAACATAGACCAACAGTGAGTTAGTTAGCCCCAGACTTTCAGGGAATAATTTATATGGTTCTGAGACCATTACCTTTTCTAATATCACATATTTATTTATTTAGGCTGCAGAGTTATTAAGGCATCCACACTTACAACCATACCTCCTTCAATGCCGCAATGCATCATCTGTTTTTCTTCCAGTATTTCCTTTAAACAACTTGAAAGATAAAACTACAAGGAAATCACCATCTAGCAAGCCCATTGGTGGCAAGGACAGCCGAGACAAAGAAGCTGCAACACCTAAGCACTTGGAAAAGGTTCATCCATTCGAGACCAGACCTGATGCTATGAAGAGATATTCAATAAACATTGCCAACCCTGTATTCACAGCTTGTACTGAAGAAAAGCTTGAAACCAAGAGAGTTGATCCTAGTAGCTGTACTGTGGAACCATCTAATGCCACTGCTGGTCCAAAAGATGGGCCAATTGATCCACAAGCGTCTATTTGCAATGAAGATGAGCAATCTGAACCTAATATCTACAATGTGGAGTTATCTAATACCACTGATGGATCAAAAGATGGACCAACTTATTCAGAAGCATCTGTCTGCAATGGAGATAAGCAAGCTGATTGTACTAGTCGTGCTAGCTGTAGTCTGGAATTATCTAATACCAGTGATGGCTCAAAAGATGGTCCAACTGATTCAGAAGCATCTGTTTGTAATGCAGATAAGCAAGCTGACGCCATCAGTATACCCCAAAAGGAGACTACCATGTCCGATGTTGAAACTACATCAGAGAGTACCCCAAATCGGAATGAAGAACTAGAAGAACCTGCTAGTACAAATTCCAAACAATTGCAAGAGGTTGCTTGCAAGACTCTGAACTTTGAGGATGAAAAGACACTTCAAAACCAACAAGTTCTTGAAGTAGCTAGAACAGAAGGAGAGGGAGCTAAAGAAGAAAATTGCAGGGAACTGGTAATGGACAGTTCAGGCTGCACCGACAAAGTTGGTTCCCCAAATGATAATTGCTCCTCATCAGCTAAATCCGAGGTTGAACCCAGATGTTGTTTACAAAAGGAAAGTTCTAATGTACATATTGAAGGTGCTCAAATGAATTGCTTGTCATCTGGAAGAAACAATGATACTTCACCACAGAAAGAAAAAGATGAAGTGGGAAGAAAGGCAGGTCATAGTAATAGCTCCCTGCATATAGAAAAAGATGATGCTCACATGAGTAATCAGGCACTCAGTGATGTATCCTTGCTGAGTACACTAACTGCAATAGGTGGTGATGATTCCAAGAGTGAGTGGGAAAATCCAACACAGCAAAGAGCTGATGCCCTGGAGTCTCTGCTTGAGCTATGTGCACGGCTACTAAAGCAGGACAAACTTGAAGAGCTTGCTGGGGTTCTAAGACCATTTGGAGAAGATGCTGTCTCATCTAGAGAAACTGCTATCTGGTTGACAAAGAGTCTCATGTCTGCACAGAAAGATAATGGAGGATCCTAATTTTTGATCGTTAAGTTGGCTATAATTTATGGAAAACTATTCAAAAAATGAGAGAAAAAGTATCTGTTTTGTATCATCTTGACATAAATTGTTTGTAAAAAGAGTGGTTTGAATATTTAACTTGAAACTCGGAAATAACAAGATTTCAGATTGTAACAGGACACTGGCGCTAGTAGAATATGCATGTATTTTCAATTTCTATAGACATAAAATGTGGTTAACAGGTAGTTGAGTTAGTTAAATGTGGCTAACCACAGAGATACATTGTATGCCTAAAACAAGTAATTGAATGCCTAAAACAAGTAATTGACACGGACTCATAACGTATACAGATTCTTCTAATTTTATTTAGTTATGGCATGGAACAAAGAATAGAAAGAATCCAGGCAACTCAATCTAAGTAGCTTGTATATATAACTAATACTCAACCCCCTTGATCAGTACATGAACTACACACCCTTTCTTCTCTTGGGAATCCCATCTTCCTAATACATTTTCACTCTCATAGTCTTCATTGTCTTTTCATAAAAACTCATGCTCTCTGAGCTCACTGCAAATAGTAGGCAAAGAAGGACAAAAGGAAGGCACCAGCAACAGGCATGGTAGTGGCGGCGCTTGATGGGGCTGGGGCAGGGGCATGAGCACCGGTAGTTTCTGTCGCCTTGGGGCTGGCAGCCATGGGAGCAGGGGCTGACTTGGGGGTCACCTTGGGGGTGTCCTTGGCCAAGGCAACGCTCACTAAGGCAGCAACGACAATGAGGGCAAGGCAGATCTTCTTCATGTCCATGATGGTGAATATGAGATTAATATGAAAGAACTTCTTATTTTTCTCCTTTGCTTATTGCAAGGCTGAGGATTACAAAGGAAATGAAGAATGTAATTTATAGTGAAGTTGTTTGGTTATTCTTAGAAAGAAACAGTTATAGTTAGTTAAGTGTGTTTGGTGTTGCATTGTATAAGGAATTATCAGACAATATTGTTGCATAAGTGGTCGGAAACGAATCTAAACCAATATTTGTCTTTTTTTTGTTTAAGCTTCTGTTTTCTTTTTATTCCAATTTTGTGGTTTGGCGCATTCTGTAAGGGTGGATGTGGTGAGTTTATGCAGGGAACCGTGCTTAAGATTCTAAAAAGTTGTACCAAATTATCAACACCATATGATGAGACGAAAGTGTAAAATGAATTTAAGGTTAGCTGGTGAATTCAAGCAACTTCTTAGGGTATGGCTTCCACTTTTTGAAGAAAATGCTGACCCTTTGTGGAAAGTGATTGAGACTTGCAGACCATAATATAAGTCGAAAATTTTTGTAAACGAATGCTAGTATTTTTTTTCATTAAGCAATTTTGGCACACGTTCTAAATGGACTTGTAGTGGTGCTTGCTTGGATCGTCCCTCGAAGGCAACTAGTGCTTCAACATAGTAGTAATTGAAGTCCCGATCTCCACTCGTTAGTCAAATACTAAAATAGGAATAGGTCCATCTCTTTTTTGTTGTCTTTTTTTTTTTTTTTTGAAAAAGGAAAAGTTCATTGAATTAGCGATAGAAATCGCTCAAGAGGGCATCCCAATGGGGAGCATACAAAGGCCATATCCGACATAACCCTAGAGCTAAGAAAGGACAAATCAGAAGGTGTACTATACCAACAAGTTGTCCTTGTACAATAAAACAAGGCTCTGAAACACTAACAAAGAAACTAGCAAAAACTGAAGGTAAATCCTCAGTCTCCTCAACATAATTACCGACAATAGCATTGTCCCGACCTTGAGATTTGTAGACCAAACCATCAGAATCTGCAATCCAGGTGTGTAAGAAATCGGTGAACCAATCAAAACTAAACTCGTCCTAGCCTAAAACACACTGCTCGCCAAGGCACTCAATTGTGGTACTCACAGCATGATTGTACTGAGACTCTTTGTAGAATGTAGAAATGATCAATCTACCTGAAATTAAAAGCAGCACATCCAAAATAGAGATAATAGCAAACTTGAGCAAAATTACAATCAAGATATCTCCTGGGTCCCAAATCCAACCCCATGGAGAACCCAAACCCAACAAAAAGAGCTGAATTTGGGTCCGAAAGCATCCAAAAAAAATGGCCAGTTTGATCTAAACACCCAACCACCGTTGGGCACCCAAGAAATGCATCGCCCGACCTTCAGTGCCTCTGGCTTCGACAGCAACAGAGTTGTCTTGTCATTGCCAACCCAACGAGGCCAACACCCGATCTGCCACCAAACCAGAAGCTAATCGCCTCCTGACACCACCACAATCGACACCAACAGTAGCAGCCCCGCCCTAAAACCTCCATCAAAGATCAGCCTATTCCGACGAGAGAGATGATAGCCGCGAAGCCGTCCACAACGAGGTCGAGGCACGAATCAGAGGAGCCTGTTCAGCAACGCCAACCAAATTGAAATCCACCAATCCTCGTATCGAGGATGAAGCCGAGGAATATAATAAAAGTTTGATAAACAATATTGAGTATTTGCGATTTACGCTCACAAATTTTGTGAAATGAAATTGAATACATAAATAGGTTCATTCAAATAATTAATGGTAAATTATTTTGAAATTTTTTAGCATACGAGTTAGTAAAATCAAGAATGTAATCGGTTATTATAATTACTAGATAGCCTGCCCTCATGTAGCTGTGGGTCTTACGATTGGCATGATAATTTGATTGCCTTTGTTAGATAGTATTAGCGCTTTGCTGCGGGTATTATGGTTGCTCAATTTAACTGTGTAGTGTATAATACTTTGGTTGCTTTTGATAAAGAAATAAAATGCATTGTAAAATTGCAAAAATTATACATTCATTACAAAAAGCGGTTGGCTGTCCTAGCAACATCACATCTTGGGAAGCAGTACATAGGAGGTCATGCATATCTCCTTTTGGTACTGCACCTTTCCTATTAGACAATTTGCCTTATCGTCAGTAATATACACGGGTGGAGCCAGGTTGTGGCACGGTGGGTGTTGATGCGGTGTCGGGAGCCGCTATCCACATAGATGAGGGCTGGACACTCTATTTCGATACCTGTCAACACAGAAATAGGTCAAGGGGATACCGGAGTTGTCGGTTTATAACCCTCCGATGCCTAAGTTAGTATTTGATTTTGAGATAAAGATAGGGAAATGTATAAAGTGTAATAGTGAACTTACTTGATTGGGAAAGATTTCCCCTTTTTATAGGTGATATTGGGTGGAGCGCTTATTCATTCTTGATGTGGGAATGTTTCCCTTCGCATGTCAAGGGCTAGTTGACTGATGCTTGGCGCATGTTTTCTAGCACCTGGTGGTCTTTTCGTTGCTTTTGGTGGCTATTGAGCTGTATATTTATGATGTTTGCACCTCTTTGCCCATGTGGCATCAACAAGTCCCCAAGTCCCCGGTCAAGAGTCCTCTTGGGTGGGGACTTTATTTTCTGGCAAACATCGAGAGTGTACGGCGAAATGGCCACTGGGAGCTTTCTTCCGTGGGGCCTATCGTCCTACTCCCTGCTTCCCCAGTCCCCCAAATCCCCAGGCAAGAGGGTTTGGGGACTGGGTCTCGTTGAGTGAGTGCTACAGGTACCATTGTTCTTATTATTGGTGGAGCCATCGACGTGCAATTCCCATACCTCTCGGTGGGCTGCCGGTGCCTGTGGTGGGTCTGCTGGAGTCTGATTATACTCGGGAGGGATAAACTCAGCTATGAAATCCGCTGCCGCCTGCCCCTTGATTGCCGTTCTGGGTTTGTAATGTATGTTAAATTCGTCGAGTTCGATTTCTCATTTTACTAGCCTGCCAGAGGTTTATGGTTTCTGTAATACTTGCTTCAAGGGATGATTTGTGAGGAGGATGCTGTGAGCTTGGAAGTAGGGCGAAATCGCCTGGTTGCTACCATTAGAGACAGTGTGAGCTGTTCAAGTTCCGGGTAGCGGGTCTCGGTGTTAGTGAGCCCCTTTCCTGAGTTGTATACCGGCAGCTCCTCCGTGTCCTCCCTGCGCATGAGTGTGACACTCATAGCTGTTTTTGAGACTGCCAGATATAGGAATAATATCTCTCCTGGTATTGGCTTTGAGAGTAGCGGTACCGATGCCAGGTATTGCTTAATCTGTGTGAAGGCGTTCTCGTGTTCCGGCTCCCACTGTATCACTTCTTCGTGCTGTGTCTTCAATATTTTGAAGAAAGAAGCACACTTTGTCGGTGAGGCTGGCGATGAACCTGGCAAGGGCTACTATTCTCCAGATGAGGTACTGCACTTCGTTTCGAGTACGGGGTGCTTCTATGTCTAGTATGACCTGTACCTTCTCAGGATTAGCCTCAATTCCTCTTTTGCTGACAATGACCCCTGGGAACTTGCCACTGCTGAAAGCGTATATGGATTTTTCTGGGTTTAAGCGCATGCCATGAGAAATGATGATTGTGAAGATGATATCCAAGTTTTTTATGTGGTCTTCCGCTGTAAGGTTTTTGACCAACATATCATCAATGTAAACTTCCATAATTGGCCCTATATGTTCTGAGAATTGGTATTAACGAGCCTCTGGTATGTTGCCTCGACGTTTTTCAAGCCGAAAGGCATGATCTGATAATAGTACAGCCCCTTATCGGAGGTGAAGCAATGTGCTCTTGATCTATCGGGTGCACCCGGATCTGATTGTATCCTGAGAATGCATCCATAAAGCTTAAGAGGCGATGTCTGGTGGTAGAGCCTACAAGCTAGTCAATCCTGGGGAGTGGGAAGTTGTCATTTGGGTATGCCTTGTTTAAGTTTGTGTGGTCGACACACATCTGCCATTTCCCGTTTGCTTTTTTAACCATAAGCACATTGCAAAGTCAGGATGGGTATGATACCTCTCGGATGAACCATATGTCTTGTAATTTCTTTACCTCTGCTTGTATTGCCTTGTACTTCTCCTCATTGAATGCCCTTCGCTTTTGACGTACCGGCAAGCAGGTAGGGATAAAGCTAAGTTTGTGGGTGATCAATTCTGGAGAAATGCCGGGCATGTCAGCATATGACCAGGCGAACACTTCCTGTTTGGATTTAAGAAAGCTAAGTATCACCTCTCGTAGCTCGGGGTTGAGGCTGGTACGGATATGGACCTTCCTCTCGGGGTGTTCATCTAAAATGTGGACCTATTCTGTTTCCTCAGCTGCATCTGGTCTTGGCGCTTTGTCATGCTTGGTCCTTTGCCTGTCGGGTTCCGAGTCTTCCCGAGGGTTATCTGGTTTGTCCGAGGGGGAGGGATTGGTCAAGTCCAAAAGTAAAGTTCAAAAGTAAAGTTCAAGTCCTAAACCCTAAGAAGATAAGATTGGTCAAGTCCAAAAGTAAAGTTCTCTCGGTTAGAGAACATATCACATAACAATATAGAAGTCGATCTGATATGAATGCATAGAATATAGTGGTCATATTCAACCTTCTAGATCTAGAAATTATGACCAAACACCTTCCTCAGGACTAAACAAAATCTCTTTACAAAAGTAATCTTCTTAAAAAATACAAAGGTAGGTGTTGTATGGAGGAGTTCGATCATAATGACTTTCTAATCAACGATTTGGGAGACCCATTTTTTAATTACAGTACAACAAATCAACTGTTAGATTTTTTTTTTTTGAATAAAGGGCTAGTGCTGTTGCCCTTAAGCCTTAATTAACGAAACTGCCAAATAAAAAAAAAAAAATAGAGGGGGGGGGGGGGGGTGGGAAGACATCTAAACCCCTTATTTCAATAAGCATTTACAGTATTTCCCGAAATGATATCAGGAATCTCTACAAAAAAAACATGTATTTTAACAAGCATCAACTAGCAAAGAGTGCTCTACTGGCTGCTCCATTTGCTTTGACATAGCGGTGACATAATGAAAAGATAAGTCGATAAGTAACTCGATTACAATGTAGCATAATTACCAATTGCACAGCTTTCCTACTATGTTGCCGCCAGAGGATAAATCTTGTCGTGTATGGACTTATTACTCGCAAAAAGCGCAAAACAACTAAATAACAAAAATAAATAACAATAATAAAAACTAAAACAACCAGGGCAGGGCCCAAGATATGAGCCCAAGCCTAGCCACCAACCCAACTAGTAGGGATCCCACAACTACCTAACAGGGCCCAGCCCAATTCCTGCACAGCCCCAACCTTCCTCCCTCCCTCCTTGTTGCGCCACCAGTGACGGATTTGGATATGAGGAACAGAGACGGTAGTCCCTAGATGGCAACCCCGAGATAGATGCTTTATCGCTGGCACACAGTCAACCTGGTCTCTCTACCGCTGGTGATCCACAGCCCGTGCCCCACCAATCTAGACACCCAGCTAATCTAGATTGGATATGCTCTATCCACCCACAAATGGAGCCTCCAGCACGAAGCCCGCCTCCCCAGCCTCCTTCACCACCAAACCAGCGCCCCTAGTCACGCTTCCATCCTCCAATCCGACCCACAACCCCGATATGCAGAAACCGAACCAAACCCTCTCGGCTACCGCGATCTCTCCTACCACCGGCCACTGATCCCCTTGAACTAAGGAGCCGCGTTCACCAAGCAACATATCTCGTCCGACGACAGCGTCCATGGACGCGCCGTCGGACTGAGGCAAGTAGACCTTTTTGCAAACCCTAACGCAACGTTCTCTACTCTATTTTGAGCATCACAAACATTGGTACCTTAAAATTTGTTCACTGTTACAATTTGATTGAAAATTAAGTACACATGAAAATCTACACATTTAACTGTTAATTTGCAGAAATGTGACTGAAAAGTGAGTCTCACAAGAAAGTCCCCATGAAGTCCTCATTTTAGTGGTCCTCATTAGAATCTCTCCCTACATTTTGAAGCTTTGCCAAACTATCTTCTTTAAAGGATTAAATACTTGTTACTCCCTGTACTTTTCACCGAAAAACAGTTCAGTCCCTCACCTTTTAAATTAAACAATTTAGTCCTTATTCTCTCTAATTCTCACACAACAGGTCCCAAAATGACTGTTATACCCCTCACTTTCTTTTTTTATATTTTTTATTTATTTTTCTCTCTTTTTTATTTTTATTTTTCCTGCTTCTCTCTCTCTCTCTCTCTCTCTCTCTCTCCAAATTCGTCTCTGACCTCGAGTTCATCCACATTGACAATTCGACGACTCCAAGCTCGGAGTCAAAGGCCTCGTCGACTCAAGTCTCTCCTCCATCCCCCGATCTTTATCCACCCACCCATAATATCACACCAATTCCAACCCACGACCCAACCCGATGCCGAATCAATCCCCACCATCAACCTCTCCGACCTCCACTCTGATCATCGCTCCGCCAACATCTGCCCCATCTCAACAACAGTCTAATGATTTCTCTTCCTGATCCCCTCAATTCCGCCTTCAAACCTATTAACAAAGTCCAAAACCGCCGGAACAACCAACTGAGGGTTGTAATCCCTAGTCCCAATCCAAGCACTTTCAATAGCCAATCCATTCCCATACTCATGCGAAACCACCGGGTGGTGCAATTCCACACCCTTGGGCGACTTCCTACAATACAAAAACGCAATCGACGGCGGGTAAAAGAACCACTTGTGCAAATTACTAGTATAATAATCAGCCCCAATCTCCTTCATATCAACCTCAGTGCACCCAATGCTGTGAGCCGCATCGACGAAAACCTGATCAATCCCCTCCTCCCTACAAATCCTAACCAACTCCTTAACAGGTATAACCACACACGGCATTGAAGTAATATGATCAATCACAGCTAACCTAACCCTCCTACCATTAGCCTTCCCCTTCTCCAAAGCTTTCTTAAACTCGGTTACAATCTCATCGTTGGAATTCAAAGGAAACGGCAAGGGTACCTCAATAACGTGCCCGCCGGCGCGAGTGACGTAGGCCTCGATCGACTTCTTGACGGCGCCGTAGGCGTAATGGAGCATGACGACGGCGTCGCCCTGCTCGAATTTGCTCTTGGAGAAGCCCCAGGCGGCCTGCTGGAGGACGATGGCGGCGACGGTGGTGGCGTATTCTGATCATCGCTCAACCAGACGGCCGGAGTGGGAGGCCCACTGGGCGGAGGAGATGTTGAGGTCGAGGGAGAGATCTCCTCTGATCAACGACGTCAGGAAGTTGGTCTTGGCCTTATTGCCGCGGAGAGACCTGGAGGGGCCGTCGTAGGCGAGAGCTGCTCCTTCGGCGTGTCAAATGTGCTACACCCTCGTCTTCTTCCACGGTCCAGCCCTTAGATTTGTTTTTCTTTCTTTGATTTGTACTGATTGAATTGAGATGATGAATTTGATGATGAATTGAATACCCAAAATACGAATTAGGGGTTTTGTTTTGAGAGAGAGAGAGAGAAGCAGGAAAAAAAAAAGAGAGAGAAAAATAAATAAAATATATAAAAAAAGAAAGTGAGGGGTATAATGGTCATTTTGGGATCTGTTGTGTGAGAATTAGAGAGAATAAGAACTAAATTGTTTAATTTAAAAGGTGAGGGACTGAACTGTTTTTCGGTGAAAAGTACAGGGAGTAACAAGTATTTAATCCTTCTTTAAATTAGTAATTCTCCAACCCATCTCATAATGGGAAAAAAAAGGTGCTCATTTTCCTTTCTCAATCTCAGCTGAGAAATTCTTTAACTGCTTCGAATCCAATTCCACAACCCACTTGGAATCCTCTGTAAACCCTTGAAAATCCATAAATTTTGCTTTCAAAACATACAAAAAGGCAGGCCAACACAAAGCACAGAGAGCAAAATCCTACTTGCTCTGTTTTCAAAACACTATTTCCCACTATGTTTTCCCAGCTCTACTTGCTTGAACCTTTAGAAAACCCAGCTGAATAACAAACCCGATAATGGAGCAAGAATCAGCTCTATTTTCCTCAAGGCATTCCCTGCAATGATAATAATGAAGCAAAAGCATTTTCATGAGTTAATGTTTGAAGCTTTGGAATCTCTCAACAAATGGGATATATGCTATGTCAACCTGAAGAAAAGATATTTTTAAGTAAGACTTAAACCATAACTTATAAACTCAACCACTTAATTGGTCATCACATTGCTAAAAGGGCATAAGATATTCCTCAATTTCATATTATTTGGTATTCAAAATCAATAAAGGGCAATGTACATTGAGAACAATAGATTTAGGAAAATCTTAGCACACCAACATTGGCAACATGTAAACATAAGTTACATCTCATTAGCAACATGTAAACATAAGTTACTTAACAAATTTATGCAAATAACAGTGTCATCGTTCTTTTCTCCAAAGAACATAGTGTCAGACACTTATTTGATTGGAGAACAATAACCATATATTAGAGATAGCCCAAGCTAATTAAGAATGAGACCAGAACAAAGCTTTCTTAGTACTAATAACCATAGCATGACATTCTATGTTGACAATATATGGCGACAAACCACTTTGGGTGCCACACCTATTTTTTAAGAAAATCATACCTTAACTCCCACTGTGCATGCTTCCAGATATTAGAAGGCACTCTTGCACTTTGCATCTTTCTTTCTAGGGCAGGCTACATCATCTTTATCATCATCATTGTCACAGAGCCCCTCCTTTATAGCTCTAATCTTGAATGTGATAAATATAGAAGAAAAATCAGTTGAATAATGATTACGGCTTGTAGCACCTAATGTATAGAAACAACAGTCCTTTTGGAAGCCCCATTCCTTAATTTGTTAGGAATATCCGGCTTTGAAGTTTGAAAGTGAGAACTTATGAGAGCAAAGGACCCAAATTTGTCGACCCAGGTGATTGTTGCAGAGCAAGCTCCAATTTGGGGACCAGGGAATGGAATTTTAGTAATACTTTGTAGATCACCTCCACGTCGGCGGCGAACTCGCAATGGGTCGGGTTGTCTAGGCTTCGTTCTAGGTCGGTTTCGAGATGAACCAACCCAAGCCCAGATCATCATTCGCTGAATACATGGTTGCTTTGTTTGCTGGGTTTGTGAATTGTGTGAAAGAGGTGTAAGGGGCATTTTGGATTGCACAAAATTGAGAGATTGTGTTTGGTGTAGAGAAAGATCGATTTCTGATACAACCTTCGCATTTTATGTTTCTCACTCTCACCGCATTTTATGTTTCTCACTCTCGCCTTTGCAACTTTAAAGTTGTCTTACTACCATTCCTGAAGCAGAATGAGTTAATGGGGTGTTTTGATATTATTCTCCATAGACTAAAACAACGCTGAAAGTGGGAGTGCCTTGTTTTGGCTTGAAATGACCATTTTAGCTCTCAAAGTGGGTCCCAATGTCAAAGTTAATATCCAATTTAGACGGAGTAAGTGAAATTGGACATGACTGATGAAATTAGAAAGTTTAGGGGTGTTACTGATTAAATTGAAACCACATGAACTAATTAACATGATGTTAGAACCAAACCTCAGAGGGGTAAATTGATTTTAGTCCTCATTTTTATTTATGTGTCATAATCTCAAATGTCATAATAAAGTTGTATATGAAGTAGAGACAAAAATTATATTCAGAAGAAATACTTTTATTACTAATAATAACTGTGTACATATCATTGATTCTAGTATCCTTAAGTACCATTCGACCCTCTTTATCGATAATGATTGACCACACCATTTTTGAATCTCACTTCAAAACCTTTCTTTTCAAGCATAGCAACAGAGATTAGATTTCTTCTAATGGTGGATGCATACAAGACATTTTTGAGAATCACATTTGTGCCATTAATTACATGGAAGCTTGCAATCTCCTTCTCCAAGAACATCTATGTATGTATTGTTCCTCATGTATAAATGATGCCCTCCTTGTGCTTTTTTGTTGATGTTGATGAAAAAGGATTTATTCTTGCAAACATGTCTTGTAGCTCCGGAGTCGACACACCATTGTTCTTCACATTCCACAGTGAGTGCTTTAGAGATTGTCAAAATTAATTCCTTAAGCTTGTCATTGTTCATTTGATATTTGGGACATTTCAATCTAATGTGACCAGTTTCTCCACAGAAGTAACACCCATACTTTTTGCCTTTGAACTTGTGATTCTTCATGTTGCTAGTCTTGTAGAGACTATGATTTTGTTATTTTATGTCTTTGTGACTCCTCAGCTATTAGGAGGTTACCTCTACTATTTTTGTTTTTACTCTTGTTCATTCTCACTTCTTCAACTGTCAATATAGCAGGCAAATTGCATGTTCATGGATAACTCTTTTTGGCCATAGGTCAAGGACGTCACCACATAATCCCATGATTTGGGAAGATTGTTGAGAAGTGTAGAAACTTGCATTTGGTTTGGAATAAAATGGCCAGCATTGGACAAGTCCTTTGCTAATAACTCTATTTTTGTAATATGATCCACCACGTCATCATATTTGTTCATAAGAGTGCTGTTATATTTCACAAGCAAGAATTACTTGTATGTTTGAGATTGAGACTCGTATTTTTGATCTAATACATCCATGATTTCTTTGGTGGTCTCATACCCTTCATAGAGATGAATCAAATCATCTTCCATATGGTTAAGAATTGTAGCAATAGCTAATGCGTTGTCTTCTTCCCAATTAGTATAATTCAGATGCAACAAGAGGCTTTTTGATTTTTGACGTATATAATGTTTTCCTATGGGTAAGTAGATAAGTGATTATTCTTTTTCATATGCAATGATTGATACTATGTTCCTCTCTATCTTCATATTCTCCAATTTGGACGTACTGGCCATGATAAACTAAGTATGGGACTAATGAGTAAAGAATGAAAACTTACGAGTGTTTCTTTGTTGTATGTCAAGTCTCTATCCCCTTCTTGTTGTCGCTGTAAATTGTGTTTGTTTGAATTGTAATACCTATTGGTAACAAACGATTGATTTGATTTCCCTTGTATCATAACGCTGCTCTGATGCCACTGCTGAAAAATATCGAAAAGGATCGTTGTGATTAGTGTCGTTAGACTGATGATCACAATGGTATGATGTCTTTGATCTAGACAAAACAAGGGAAATACAAATATCTGAATGCATGATTATGGAAGGGATTGAGGTTCCTTTTATAGACCTCAACCATTGTGCCTCTTGAGTGAATAGATATAACTATTGATTAGTTATCCCTCTTCACTTTATCTGTATAGATGATAATAATTATCAGCATACCTCTTCACTATAATTATCAGCACACATGTACTCATTCAGTTCCATATAATTGTACCCTTTCAAGAAATGTCAATTTTTTTGTTCAAATGGATCTTGATGCACCAATGTTATGGTACATCTCCTCACACATAGCATACTCATTGTGAAGCCATTTAATTACATGATCATATTCCAACATCATCTTCATAATTAATGGATGCAGTAACATATCTACGTGCTGATTATGGTATAGTAACAAACGTGGTTTAAATTACTTAGTACAGTAGCACGTGAGTTAAATTACTTGGTAAGAGCAAATGCACCCCAATGGTCTTGAACGTCCAAGACCAGCCAAAATGGCAAAAAAGAAAAAAAGTTGCATGCACCCCAAACTTGTTAGACGAGTACTAGAGGCCTTCCCAACCAAGCCCACGGGCAAGCCTTGGACTTTGACTTGGTCGACCAATATGGGCACATGGGCTTCACATGGAAGCTGACGTAAGATAATGGATGTTGATAATTTTTGTCTTGTAGTTAAACATGGTAGGACCATATATCTTTGAATCAGTTTTTCTTGTTCCAACGACTATATTTGACCTAATATGTAATTATGTATGCATGGCTTTTACCAAGAAAACAACGGCTATATCAGTGGATAACCATTGGATTACATCTAAAAAAAAAAGAACCATTAGATTAAATAGTAAATGATTGAGAGGCATTGACCTTGCCTATTTGGGGTGCATGAAAAAATTGGGAGGCAAATGCAATATTAGTGAATAGTGCACAAATGGGAGACAAAACCTTGCCTTTTGCCTTTGCCTGTTGACGTGCATTTGCTCTAATGGCACATGAATTAAATTACTCGATGTAGCACGACCGTTTATTAATCAGTGTAGTATTACAGACATTACTTACTCGATGCAGTATTGTATGAAAGTTAGTTGATGGAATAATACTTGCATAAAATTACTTGATGCAGTAGCAGTTGGATTGTACTACTTACCAAGAAGAAATTGTAGTGTATTAACTTGAATTAGATCACTTTAGTGACAATAAGTTATATGTGAGATGCAACAATGATTACAATTTTATATTATAAATTTATAATAATTATTCATACCAAGGAAGTATATACTGGAGTGAAATGAATGTTGGGGTAAAGTGGGTAATGCATTATATATATACAGGCTTGCTCTGCTAAGGAGGTCTGTTCCTTAAGGAACGGATTTCCATATTTTGATAACTTTTCGATCATATATTCACATCTTAACCGTTCAGTTTTTAGGTCCTAATGTATAGATCATCTCTGCAAATTTTCAGCCAAATTGATGATTGTTAAGGCATCAAAACTTACCACGCGTCTGTGGGAATCCGATACAAAGGGCTCCGTCACTTACCACGCGTTAAGTTAGCTTAAAGAAACTTTCTTATTTCTTCTTTGAGTTATAATTTGATCGCTCACTGGGCACTAATTTTCTTTGATCATCACTCAATGTTTTCAAATTATCATCAGCTCCCAGCGGCTTCCTTCGTTACATCAAGTATCACACTAGGCAACACAAAACAAAAAAAAATAATCCATCTTTGGCGGTAAACACACAAGAATCCCTTCCTAGCGGTATATATATATATATATATATATGTTGTAAATAATTATGGCTAACATCATGTAAATAGATGGAGAGTCATATATGTCTTTCACTACAGATTAGTGATTGATAGGATTGTGAATAGGAGTAATTGACGTTGCTATTAAACGTTGCCTATTTGTATACATCATGTACTCCTATATAAACCCCATCATGGTGAGATGAATAACACACACATTCTATTCTCTACGTCTATACTCTCTCTCTCTCAAATTCGTTTACTATAGTTTTACAACACGTTATCAGCACGATATTCTAACCCAAGCCCTAGCCAGGAAAAAAACCCGCCCCCTGCTGCAGCCTGTTTGAACGCCCCAAAACCTCTTGATCGGGACCTCAGATAAAAATCTTTCCTTCATCAAAGTTGTTCATCTCTGCCTCTTCTATCTGATCTCCAAGTTTCAGCCCTATTGGAGTCGTTTTGAGACCTGTACACCATTCGAAGTGGGAGCTGTTCAGAAGCGTGTTCACGACTAGCTCTAAGATTTGGATCGAATAGTTTTGAGATTTGGGATTTCCTACCAGAAGAGGCAAATAGCTCTTGGATTGGCTGAGAAGACAACATTCTCAGTTCTGCACACATAAGCTGAAGATTCATCCGTCCTTCATCAAGTAATGTTTTCCAAAATCTAATTTTATATTCATGCTTCATGCTTATTGAGCCTATTGATTGAACATGAAAAATCCTCCATAATGCATGAACCCTAAATTCTGATTGTTTTATTTGGAATATATATATTTGTTCATGTTTTGGATTGTTTGATTGGAAAAGAAAAAAATTAGGATACTTTGGCTGTAGCTATTTCTAGCACTTGGTCCAGTAGCACCAATTCACAACTAGAGAGCATCAATCAATCATGCAAAAATAAAGTCTGCTATTTCTGGGATTTGAACCCAGCCACAGTGTGTACCAGCCCAGCATGTTGTCCACTATGCCATTATGGCCAATTGGTAATTATCGCCACCATTTAATATTAATACTGCCAGAAGCAGATTCAACTCCATTTAATTGGTGATTGATCAATCCGTGTTTTGTTTTTGATTGATTTTATCCAAAGCAATTACCATAGTAATTTATGCTCATTACCACAATCACTTCATTATCACATTGAGACAATTTTGAATTATTGCGTGAATTATGATAGAATAATTATGGGCTTAATTTTTTGTTTCACAAATTTGAATTATGCCATTATAATTCCGTATGCTTGAAGCATTATGGGCTAAATTATTACCCGATTATTACATAAACATTATGCCAGAAGCATTTGCCCAATTTATTTATATGAAATGCCGAAGCATTAATGGGATTTGAACCCAATTCCTTAGGTACATAATCGCTGCATTAATTTATTTACGTTACGATTTAATAACATATATTGAATTTAGTTATGTTATAATTGTGAATATTAATAGAGGCTGAGTCAGAAGCTCAAATCAAGCCCAAGTTGCAAGACCAGAAGTTCACACATAAATATTGAACCAGAAGTTCATACATAAATATTGAACCAGAAGTTCACACGTATCGAACCTGTAGTTTCGATAACATTGAAAGGTTATGAATCTTTCCAAGTAGGCGCACCCAATTCGATGCGATGTCTAGGCAAGATACAATGAGGCTGTGTACTTAAGAGAGCCTCGCTCCACCCAAACCTCATACTCTTACCTGGTCGTATTTAATTGGAGTTACCAAAAGGGTTGAGTAATAACTTTTCATTCCTTGGCAGACCAGCTTGAGCCCAGCAGGCCCACTCTCCCTCAGTAGGACCTAGCAGCCCAGCAGGTCTCACACACCATTTGACTTACGCATGAAAGCCCGGATCACAGGCCTGCAGACTATCAAGCCCACTCCTTCATTGGTCCAGCAGAATCAAAATAAAAGGAAAAATGATTTCATATTGTAAATAGATTCACCATATCTAATATGTGTAATTAATTGCCAGAAGCATTTATTCACATAATTGTGTGATAGTTAATATGTTAAATTAGTAGCATGCAATTAATATCTCAATTGATTTGTGATTTTTATTTATCCAATTTGTGAGATTATTTCAATTTGCTCAATTCAATATTATTGAGTTACTTGTCTAAATTTTCACACTAGAATATATGTGTAGAAAATGCAGGTACCCAATGAACTAGAAGTTCTAAATGAACCAGTAGTTCATACATATATCGAACTTGTAGTTTCGATAAGTTTCGATAATGCCGTTTAAGAAACTTGAAGTTTCCTTCATAAATTCACCACACACGATAAAACCAGTAGATTTTACATGTCTAATCTGATTTTTCATACCATGCATGTTATAGAACCTGAAGTTCTCATTACTTGCTTATGGATGATATTACCCAAAACACTAATATTATTTGTTCCTTTCCGGTAAGAAATGTCAAATCTCAACATGTTTTGACCTTGTTGCTTTGGAGGTTTCCAGAAGAAACTATCTAAAGTGGACTCAAGATGTGAAAATTCATCTGACTGCAAAGAAGATGAGATCAACAATCAATGCTAACAATGTCGTCATTGAGATTTTTAATATGAGTGCCATAATTTTCAAAAAGGAAACATATGGAGAAAACACTCCAAGTTGAGTATCTGATGAAGAGGATACACAGACTCTTTGGGTTGCTCTGGAAGAGCACTTTCACCATCAGATGACCATTTTCTTGCTTGAAGCAAGACATGATTGGCAGAACAAAATTAGTCCATATGACTGTCTGCCACTTGGCCAAAGCCCAAGAGACCACATAATCAGGCTCCACGTGGCCAAGGCCCACGTGGTAGGAACCATGATGTCATAACTCAACAAGCCCAAGTTGAAAGGAACACTGGTCAGGCCCGCTGCCACCAGAATCAGCATGATCTTTGTTATCAATGTGGAGGAATTGACTGCTGGTCCCGCACCTGTTGTGCGATAGCCTAAGCAGTAGATGAGTATTACGCCAGTCGCGGAACTCGAAATACCAACTTTATTGAAGGGTCATTTTTTATCGATTCCACACTAGAGATCATGGATTTTCAGGCAGTTACTGAACATACCGAGGATTAGAACTCGAAGACATGGGTATAATTGGCCCCTTGTGCCATATCTATTTCATCTTAATGAATAAAACATCTTCGGATTTTGGTGATTTATGTTTTCAATTATTTTGGATTATAGAAATGTGGTTATGTTCGAATATATTTAATTCAATAAACTTATTTATACATGTGATCCATTGAATTAAATAAATGAATAGGCATATTCTGTGGGGAAGTTTGTTGTCTGGTTAAAAGTGCTATTACGCACACCATACTCCCAGATCGGAGATATTTTTCAAACTTATGTCTATTCATACCTCTGTGACAATCGTATCAGGCTAATCCAACCTGATAGAGGGTTATGGCAAAACCCACTGTATGTTGTCCAATGGTACTGAACCTACCATTAATGAGGCATTATAATCTCCACATTCCAGAAGAATGTTATTGAGTATTAAGGATATTCGAACCAACGGTTACCACGTTGAAATCACTGAGAAAAATGAGTGTAATATCTTTGCATAACCTCCAAGTGTGTGGCCAGAAGCGTACATTGGAGAAATTGAAATCTGTTAGCTAGAAGCTAACTAATTCAAGCAACTACTTGCTATGGCATGACCGTTTGGGACACCCAGGTCAAAGTATGATGCACTGTATCCTCAATTCATCACAGGTGCATCCCCTTCTGAATAAGGGTCTTGTATATAATGACACGCTATGCCATACTAGACCATCATATGCAAATTAAGACTAGTACATACACCGCCATTTTTCTGCACAGAATGCAAGGGAAATTTGTGGACATATATATCCAACCACCATGTGGACCAGTTAAATATTAATGGTTTTTGGTTGATGTATCGACAAAGTGATCACATGTTACACTATTGTCCACAAGAAAACGTTGCTTTTGCTAAACTCTCACCCAGATCATGAAATTGAGGGTTCACCACTCGGATTATCCCATAAAGTCTATAAGACTTGATAATACTGGAGAGTTTACATCGAAGTCTTTCGATGATTATTGCATATCCCTTGGGATTGATGCTGAACATATAGTTCCCTATGTTCACACCCAAGATGGTCTCGCAAATAGAATCTTGGTAATGCACACCAAGCTTCTAGTTTTTGCGTGGGGCTATGCAATCTTGCATGCATCTATGTTGGTCCCATTGAGGCCCACTGCTACCCAACCTTACTCCGCGTTACAGTTGATGACTGGGTACGAACCTGATGTTTCGCACTTACGCGCATTTAGGTATGCAGTCCGCGTGCCAATTGTGCCGTCACAACGTACAAAATTGGGTCCTCAACAAAGGATGGGCGTGTATGTCGATTATGAATCCCATCCATTATGTGCTCTTTACAGCCCTTGACAGGCGATCTCTTTACCGCTAGATTTGCGGATTGTCACTTTGATGAGACAGTCTTCCCGCCGTTAGGGGGAGATAAGAACGTCACTGTTCCTGATGAACGGCGTGAACTAACATGAAATGTCCCCACTATGTTTCATCATGATCCCCGAACCGCACGAAAGTACTGAAGTGCGGACAATTCTAGATCTATAGAGTATAGAATACAATATGCCAGACACTTTCTCTGATCTAGCTAAAGTGACGAGATCACATATACCTGCTGCAAATGTGCCTGTAAGGATAGATGTCCATGTAGGACACGTCGCCCCAGATGGACGAGGTACGACCATGGCGGCTAACCAGTCACATGTCCCTGCCCAGAAGCGAGGTAGACCACTAGGTTCGAAGGATTCTTATCCCTGGAAGAGGGTAAAACTGGCACCAACGAATCCACTAGACATCGCGATCTCAACTGATCCATCTCACGAGACAATTCCGGATTATGGGTCCGTCCTAGAAGAGACGACGTTGGGGGACGCTCCAACATCTGAACCCACTCCCGAGAATAGAGAAATCTCGGTAAATTATGCATGCTTAAGTGAGATATGGAATCGGAATGAGATTATCATCGATGATATATTTGTATTCGCAGTAGCTACCGAAATTATAAAGAGCGATGACATCGAACCTCGCTCCGTTGATGAATGTCAACGTAGAGACGACTGGCCAAAATGGAAAGAAGCAATCTAGGTCGAATTAGATTCCTTGACAAAGAGAAAGGTGTTTGGGCCTGTCGTTCCCACACCTCCCCATGTTAAACCTGTAGGATTTAAATGGGTATTTGTAAGGAAGAGTAATGAGAAAAACGAGATTGTGATACACAAGACTCGTCTAGTGGCGCAAGAATTTTCTCAACTCGCTGTGATTGATTATGAGGAGGCGTATTCTCTCGTAATGGACGTCATAACGTTCTGCTACCTTATCAGTTTGGTAGTTTCCGAAAAACTGAATATGCAGCTTATGAATATGGTCACAGCTTATCTCTATGGGGATCACGATACAGAGATATACATAAAAATTCCTGAAGGACTTAATATACCCGATGCAAATAGTTCTAGACCACGGAACACGCTCTTCATTAGTTTTGAGGCGTTCACTTTATGGATTGAAACAATCTAGACGGAGGTGGTATAACCGTCTAAGTGAATATTTGATCGGGATGGGATATGTGAATAATAAACTATGCCCATGCGTGTTTATTAAGGAAACAAGTTCCGAGTTTGCAATTATGATGGTCTATGTCAATGACATAAATTTGACTGATACTCCTGAAGAAATCAAGGAAACCGCAAAACACCTGAAGTCGAAATTTGAGATGAAAGGCCTTGGGAAACAAATTATTGTCTCAACCTGAAGTCTGAGGACAGTGCAGATGAAATTTTGGTCCATCAACCAAATTACATCTAGAAGATGTTAAGACGCTTTAATGAGGATAAAAGCGCATACCCATAGTCGTCCGAAGTCTAGAAAGAATCATATCGTCCTGCAGATGATAACGAAAGATATTGGTGCTAGAAGTCCCATATCTAAGTGCAATAGGCGCATTATTGTACTTGGCTCAATGCCCTAGATAGGACATCTCATTCGATGTGAACTTGTTAGCTAGATATAGCTCTGCGCCAACACGCCGCCACTGGAATGGCATAAAAGACAATTTTCGCTACCTTAGAGGTACGACAAATATGGGCTTATTCTATCCCTACGCATCAAGGAATGGATCAAACCCCCTTGATCCTCAGAATGATGCTTGCCTTGTTGGATATGCTGATATAGACTATCTATCAGACCAGCACAAGGCACGTTCCCAAACTGGTTATGTCTTTACCATTGGGAATACTGCAATTTCTTGGAGGTCTACGAAATAGACACTTGTTGCTACCTCTTCGAATCATGTTGAGATACTAGCTCTTCAAGAAGCAGTATGTGAATGTACATGGCTAAGAGCCGTTACAAAGCATGTTCGAAGCACATGTGGACTGCATTCCACCACTGATGAACCAACCATTATCTACGAGGATAATGCTGCTTACATAGAGCAGATAAAGATGAGTTTCATCAAAGGAGACAATACCAAACATATTGCACCGAAGTTCTTCTTCATCAGCAACAACAGGAGCATCAGAACCAAACATATTGCACCGAAGTTCTTCTTCATCAGCAACAATAGGAGCATCAGAAGATTGAAGTCAAGCAAATTCGATCTGAAGATAATTGTGCAGACCTCTTTACCAAGTCACTACCAAAGTCTACATTCCAGAAGCATGTTCAAGGTATTGGTCTACGTAAACTATCTGAATTACCTAACATGTAATTTTCAGGGGGAGTCGAAATCAGGGGGAGTATCCCGAAGCATACACACTTGACCATCGTGTACTCTTTTTGTCCTTCGTCCAGGGTTATTTTGTCCCACTGGGTTTTGTTACCTGGCAAGGTTTTAACGAGGCACATCTTTAGCATGGTCACCCCACTTATACTACATCTTGAAGATGCTTTGATTCGACATATGCATGCATTTGCTCATCTTTTCCCTTCGACCACGGGTTTCTCCCACTGGGTTTACCGGGCAAGGTTTTGGTGTAGCAACTCTAATGCATACCTCTCGTAGACATACTATCTACTTATGATGCTGATAAGAAGACTTCACCTATCTCTGTTGTGATACGACTACTCCACATTCACGCGCGTTGTGCTCTTTTTCTCCTTCGACCAAGGTTGTTTTTTCCCACAGGGTTTTTATTACTTGGCAAGGTTTTTTTTGACGAGGCAACTTAGAAGCGCCCAGCCTAGGCAACACTATTGACATGAAATATCCAAGGGGGAGTGTTGTAAATAATTATGGCTAACATCATGTAAATAGATGGAGAGTCATATATGTCTTTCACTACAGATTAGTGATTGATAGGATTGTGAATAAGAGTAATTGACGTTGCTATTAAACGTTGCCTATTTGTATACATCATGTACTCCTATATAAACCCCCTCATGGTGAGATGAATAACACACACATTCTATTCTCTACGTCTATACTCTCTCTCTCTCAAATTCGTTTACTATAGTTTTACAACAATATATATATATATATATAAACAAATCAGGTGCCTATTTATTCTGGACACACAGAAGTATACTATGGGCACCCATGAGTCTCTTGTTGGCCTGTCAGCGTCATGCTCCACGAAGCCGAGTAGCCATTGATCATCATCACCTTCAACGCCTACTACACTTAACGAGGTCGTCATCTGTCCTCGATCACAACTCCGTCATCGACTGCGGCTCCGCCAATCGATTAACAATTGGACCAAGTGCTAGCACCTCCACTAAGCGTCATCCGCCATGCACCTCCGCTAAGCGTCATCCGTCAGGCTTTGATCAACCGTTAAGCTTGGCACACAAACGCCGTCACCGCAACGCTCATCAAGCGTTAATTACAGTAGCAGCGATCACCGCTAGCATAGCACCGATCACTGCTAGCTCCAGCAGGGATCACCGCTCGCACCATCACCGGTCACCGCTAGCGGACGTACTACCAGCAATCAACCGCTGGGCAAAGCCCCGCTCCCGCTGAAGAGCCTCTGCTAGGCGCCTTAGTTGAGCATCAAAACCTCCGCTGATGTCAAAACAAGACTCGTCTCCTTCGTTGAGCATCAAAACCTCCGCTGGCATCAAAGCTCCGCTGATGTCAAAAATCCGCTGACGTCACAGCTCCCCTGACTGGAGCTCCACTGTCCAAAGGCCCGCTGATCACAGCTCCGCTGTCAAAGGTTCTTGCAAGCCTCCGCTTGGCAATGCTAGCGACTAATACCCAGCAGCAAGCCTTGCACCGTCAAGCACCACTCAAGTAGCTCTACACCCAGAGTCGAAAATTACTCAGTACACCCATAGCCTCCAAGACCCACCGGCATACTCATCTAGAGACTTTCCGGCACCCGCTGACTTACCTCAGCTCCCGAAGATGGCAGTTCTTGCAACCATTCGAACACTCGACTGGTGTTGCTCGTGACTCGAACATAGGTCATTCAACAAGTTCGTGGACAACCTCTGCGTTCACGCTAGGCAGCTTCAGTACTGGGAATCACCCCTTCAACTACAACAACCAGATAAGTCAGCTCTTATCTCAGTATCTGATGCGAGGCCCTGTGCCTTTGCAAAAGCATGTCCAATAATTTAAACACTACTGACAGCTATACCACTAGATTACAAGCACTCCATTATAATGCATTGCACACTTGCAAAGGGCATTACCGCTAAAAACATTACTTCTCATGTTTTCAAATATATGCATGATCTGCTATGCTCCGATTAAATGACACGAGACCGTGCATTTGTTTGCTTATGCACACCTACAGCACACATGTAACTTATTTGAACATGGTCTGCTTTTGTATAGTGTAGTGCCACCTATGTACAACGTCACACGCTTACCCTGCTAGGAATCTTGCCTCTTGGCAATATCTACACACACACACACACACACACACACACACACACACATATATATATATATGAGGCTCCGGACACCACGTGTCCAATGCCTTTAGGCAATGACCTGCTAGGCATGCTTTCTTTGTTTCTTTCATATCCTCATGTCATGTATATATCTTATAAACATGATACATTGCCTAAAGGCATTGGACACGTGGTGTCCGGAGCCTCATATATATATATATATATATATATATGAGGCTCCGGACACCACGTGTCCAATGCCTTTAGGCAATGACCTGCTAGGCATGCTTTCTTTGTTTCTTTCATATCCTCATGTCATGTATATATCTTATAAACATGATATACTATCGTTTCATGATCAATGACCCCGCGTCAAGAGCATGGTCAAACACAAGCACATATAATTATTTATGCATGGTCAATTCATGTCGCTTCATAAATAGTCTTTTATATATATGGCCTCAGGTCTCTACTTCATGGAGCATGACCTATTGACACACAAGCATACAGTTAATTGAGCTCATGCTTCTAAACATATATATTATGGGCAGGAACGTATACACACATGTATCGGCTGCTGTATGCATATATCAAAGTGATTATCTCACTTGTGCCATTTGACTAGTGCATTTACATATAAATGATGTCATCATTGCTATGTTCCAATTATCATTGCACATAATGAGTTCGGTTAAACACAAATTTGACATTCAAAATGGATGTATATGCAAGTTATTTGTCATCAACCACTACATTGCTCATATACTTTGCTTACAATTTTATCAAAGTACATATGCAAATTATTGATGTTGATTTTACAAATCCACATATTAATCATCTATTTTGTTTTAAGGAAATTCAACTATTTCTACCGAGCATTCAACTACTTGCAAATGATACCTCAACTACGAGTTGATGTACATTATCAGAGCACTTTATCCGCCAAAGCAATGGAGTGTCATGCTTGGACAACTCCAACATGATTTGGGTACATATATCAATTCCAACTCCAACTCCAACTCACTCCAAATCGGCATAAGATAAGTAACTATATCTTCCTCTTTACGCCCTTTTAATTTGAGCTAGTGCCATGCCAATGCCATGCTTTTATAACTCTTAAGCATGCCTACAACATTTTGTAGATTTGGCAACGCCTTCTAGGCCTTACATGCTAGATATGCCATGCCTCAAATATCGAACTCAATGATCCTTAAGCATGCCTACAAAAATACAAAATGTTATTAGCAACTTTACTACAAGTACATGTTATACACATATGCCATGCTTCTATTTAGTTGCAACCCAATTAAATAAACATGTGACAATCAAACAAACTATGCCATGCTTATTTGTTGTTCATACAATTAGCAAGATTTACATGTACACTATATGTAAATATTTTGTCTAGCCTCTTGGCCACCATGTTTTGTCAAACCCTCCCCATGGGAAAGAGACCTAAACGGGTCTAAAGACTCCACGAGTCTATGCTCCACGACCAACCGCCAACCGCCAACCGCCAAGCGGCAAGGCAACGCCTCATAATGACGATGACCGCTACGCGGCATTGAAGTCAAGCTTTTCTCCTCCGGGAAAGAGTAAAGGGACCGGTTAATGTAGCCCACGGCAGCCATTGATCCGGCGGTTAACCCCCGACGCTTGGGTATCAAAGATTAGGTTCGCTACCTAACACCCACTGCTCATACGCATCAAACAATTTTCCGACCATACGGAGGTCTATAGCCAGGAGTTGGGGACTCCTCGGAGGGCCTAGCAGGGGTCCACCCGAAAGAACATAAGCGTTCGCTCCGATAAAATTCTAGATGGACGACGCACTTGCACTAATTATGCTCGTTATATGGCACAAAGCTACGCTTTGGCAACCCCACAAGAAAACCCTCCTTCACTAGGGAATTCGGGGACTTGTACATACAGCCCAGCATAATTAGCGACGGTTAGACTCATGCCTTCACGGCATCCACGAGCTTCCCGCTCACGAGGTCTAACACTCACGCCTCCGCGGAACCCACGGGCTTCGCGCTTATGCCTTCACCGCACCCTCGAGCTTCCCGCTCACAAGCTCTATTGCTCACTCCTCCGCGGCACCCACGAGCTTCACGTTCATGCCTTCACGGCATCCCTGAGCTTCCAGCTCATGAGCTCTAACGCTTATGCCTTCCCGGTACCATCGAGCTTCCCGCTCACGAGCTCTAACGCTCACGCCTTCCCGGCACCATCGAGCTTCCTGCTCACGAGTTCTAACGCTCACGCCTTCCTGACACCATCTAGCTTCCCGTTCACAAGCTCTAACGCTCACGCCTTCCCGGCACCATCGAGCTTCCCGCTCATGCCTTCCCGGCAACCATTGAGCTTCCCAGCAACCCCCGAGCTTCGTGCTCACGCCTTCCAGGCAACCCTGAGCTCTAACGCTCACGCCTTCCCGGCACCATCGAGCTTCCCTCTCATGCCTTCCCTGAAACCCCCGAACTTCGCGCTCACGCCTTCCAGGCCAACCCCGAGCTCTAACACTCACGCCTTCCAAGCACCATCGAGCTTTCCGCTCATGCCTTCCAGGCAACCATCGAGCTTCCCGCTCATGCCTTCCCGACAACCCCCGAGCTTCGCGCTCACGGCTTCTAGGCACCCCCGAGCTTCCCTCTCACGCCTTCCCGGCACCCCTAAGCTTCCTGCTCATGCCTTCCTGGCAACCCCCGAGCTTCGCGCTCACGCCTTCCCGACACCATCGAGCTTCACGCTTAAGCCTTCCTGGCACCCCCGAGCTTCCCGCTCAAGCCTTCCTGGCACCCGCTCACTCCTTCCCAGCAACCCCGAGCTCCCGCTCACGCCTTCTCGGCAACCCCGAGCTTCCTGCTCACGCCTTCCCGGCAACCCCGGTTCCCGTTCAAGTCTTCCCGGCACCCCCGAGCTTTCACGCTCTTGCCTTCCGGCATTCCCAAGCTTTACACTCACATCCCCTCGACATAATACACATTATTGGAACATTGAATTCTTCTACCATTTGTCGTTTGCCACAAATCGAATTCTTTTCACCTTCCATTAATACAAGCGAAAACCAAACTAACACAAACGTTTGCATATTCATTGTTCATGAGTCACAAACTCTTGCCTTCACGGTGCTCATGCAACTTACACCTCACGAGCGTAACCTCGTCAAAATCGACCTCGTTCGTTTTCTTGCTCGCATCACGCATTTATCATATGCAATCCCTTTGCTCACACAACCATATGCGTTCTCGAGTTTATACGTCATAACCGATCATACTCGGCGCCATTCACATGTATACATCAACATGTATCATGCACCTCGTACATTCGTATATGCCAACGCATATCAATGCAACTCACATTTGTTGCCCAATACAAAAAGCATTCTACATATGCGTGCTTTTGTCTTTGTTGTGCAGGTTAACGAGTCCTTTCTTGCTTACAGAGTTCAGGGAGTTGTAGGGGCTAGGCGCCTCTCGGACGTTACTTATGCTTGATGACATCATGTGTATAACTCTCCAACCAAGAAGCTCCTCTTACTTGGGGACTTCGGGGACTTGTACATACCTCCACTATTATGGAGGATTTGCTATGTCACCAAGCATATGTAACACCCTCTTTGGGGGGCCTACAAGCCATGGTGGGACCCAACCGCGACATGCATCCCGTAGCCCGATGTCCAAGCTACGCCACGGTAGTTAGAAGCGGCCAATATCTCGCCGAGAAGCCACCTTCCCGACCTTGCCAACATGCCTCCACAACATGCTTTCTACACTAGCATAAGGACTCTTAGTCCCACATAGAAGAAAATGTAAAGGAGAGGGGTTCGCTTACCTATAAAAGGAACTCCTCCTCCCACTTAAACATCCACTCCATTACATCTCTTGTAATCCCCTTGGGCCGCAATGTTAGCTTTCAAGTGGACGTAGTCTCCCGCTAAGGTGGGAGACGAACCACTATACTTCTTGTGTGTGTCTCTCTCTCTTACCACTACTAGAATTTTTCTCATATACATCGGCCAGAAACCGATGTAAAAATTTTTTTTTGCACATGTGTTAGTGGGTGATGTAAAAGATCGGAAAAAAATAGACATCGGTTAAAAACCGATGTCCCATATAATAATAAACATCGGATTATGTTCCAGAATCGATGTTAAACTGCTATTATGATCACAAATTGGTGTTTTTAGATATTGTTAAACCTTCATATTTATGCATTTAATGCTTAACGAAATATAGGTCCAACAGCAGTAGTATTCATTTTAACATCGTTACTCATTCTAGAAACGATGTGTTACATTCTCTTACACATCGGTGTTTTTGAAGTTTGCCTGCTGTTTATAAGTTTTACGGGTACTTGACATATATCACACTATTTAAGATTGAATCTACATTCTTTTGTATTACGCGACCAATATTCATTAATCTATTAAACATCGTTTCCTTTTATGAAGCGAAGTCTATTTTTCTATTAAACATCAGTTTTTGAGGTTGGCACCGATGTTCATACTTATACTAGACATCGTTTTTCATTTAATAAATCGATGTCCATTGGATTGTTTTACATCGTTTCTTACTTATTAAGTCGATGTCCATTGGATTGTGTTACATCGTTTCTTACTTAATAATTCAATGTGCACTGAATAAAGAGACATCGATTTTTGTTTCCAATCTGATGTATCATCTCTTTAATGACATCGTTTTTGTAGTTTAATACTGATTTGAAATACGCGTATATACATCATGTCCTTTATAAATTGAAAATTGGTAAGATACCAATATGAACTCATTTCAATTACAAACCAACAATCACAATTGTAACACCATCCAAAGGTTTTGCAAAATTATAAGCATCAAAATACCTAAAACTACTAAGCTTCTTGTTGAACTTAAAGAGTTATACATACACAAAGCTAGTGACCAAAACTTCTGAACCATATGTGTGGTAATAACTACCATCCTCCTTGCTTGTAACATTCCTCACCAAAAGACAGGTTGAAAGACCTGCACATATAAAGACACGTTCAAATTTATATTAGGATCCACGCCAGAACACTTCTAGCTGGAGCAGCCCCATTCTAATGCTCCTGCATAATATGTATATATCAATTAGATGGAATTTAATTTTTCTAGCTGGAGGTTTAGCCATTGTTTCATAGTACAAGAAAATGATTACCGACTCACATAAATAATTGTTTGACACCAATTTTAACTTTCAAGTATGCAATGCCTGACAATGGTACTGCTTGAACTCTTAAATAAGTATATTCTACATCTTAGAGGTTATGCAGCACAATTTCAATTTAGCAAGAAAATATATCAATATAAATTTGCTCCAATTAAACAAGATCATAAAACTTATAACTATAGACTCACCTTGAGTAAGAGACAGTTGGAAGTAATTCCTTTATAACTTGGTGAAACCTGTGTGTTAATGACAACTAATTAGAAGGCCAGCTTAAAAGGCATATTCACAATAGTAGTAAGCACAAGCAAAGACTGGTAATATTGTTATTTATGTATCAAGTAACCAACCACCAACTAGTTAAATAGAGATACAGAACAATAATAGAACATCATTAAATTCAGAACACTAACACAGTGACTAAATTGAGAACCCTTTTTCTAAAGAAATAATCTACACTGAACAAGAAAGAATGTCTGAAATTGTAAGGCAAGTACTGAAGAGAGCATTGCTCTTCAATTAATCAAGTAATCTACAAACCAAGGTAGCTTAGTAATAGTTTCACTTTTTCTTGCGTCCATATATATAAGCCTTGTATGTCTTATCATATACCTGCACATCAGGCTGAAGCATAAGATGATGATACCTTGATTCTGATACTAGGGACGGTAAGTACGTAGAGGAAAAATTGTCCCAGTCAACCTTCTTCATGTTGAAATTCCCAGCTCTGGCAATAGTAACTGGGGCAAAAGTGCCAAACTGGTAGCTCTTTGTATTTTCTTTCGAGTCCTCTGAATTGTTCCTATCAACCTTACGTACTATGCTCTCACGTTGCCGTACTATACTCTCATGTTGCTTTTGTTTCTGAGCTTCCAATCTCCCAGCAGTAGAAGATTCTACTTTGCCCCTCTTACAACGTTTGTGATATCTATTCCAAAGGCTCTTTTTCTAGACTCGTCTGAAGCTGAACTCGTAGCATCTTTTCCTCTCAATCCCAACCATTTATATGCAGGCTTCCTTGTATCTACTGCGTGGGTCTACATATTTTTGAACAAGGGGCACAGTTTGGCTTGGCAGTACATTATACTAGCTATTTAAGAGATTATGAATTCTAATATTTCTCTATCACAAGTTCTACAAGTTTTACCTTTTCAATAAGATTCATGGAGGACGAAACATTTGCAATATCATAAATCCGCCTTACTTTAGCTGCTTCATCAAGTAGAGAAAAGGCAAGAGTTTCAGCTCCTTAAGTAATATGTCAAAAAGATTCAAGAATAAACAAAAGCAAGTATAGATTTCTTACTTCTCATTACGGATGCATTGTGTGCATCCAAGGGAGATGGATTCTACCTACAAAATTAGATTACTACCATAGTCATCTAAATAAAAAGAAAGAAGTAAATAAGTGGCAGTGGAAACAAAATTGGACATATTTGTCACTAGAAACAGAGGCACAGGTTCTTAAGAGCATATAATACAACTATAGTCCGCTGGTTTGCATGTTTGCAAACTCCACCACTCTGCTCTTCCCCAGCAGCTGAAACAGTAGCCCTAGACTTAACAGCACAAACAACACCAACGCTATCACCACCGGTCCCCAATCTGCCATTACTACTACTGCAGTCTACTTCTTGATCACTTCTTCTGTGTATAGTTGATCAGTTTGTGTGTGTAGTGAAGTTGTCAACTTAGGAACTAAGACTTAATGTTTCTCTCTAGCTGAGCTAGCAAGCTATATATACTGAATCTAAAAGTACATGGAAAAATGTGTTGGCAATTGAGATACGGAAGGAATATGAAAAAGAGAGAGCAATCACAGTATTAGTGTAGTAGAAGAAATCTTCAACTGAAATAGTATAAATGTGTGTGAACAAATAGTCGGTGGCTTGTGGTGGGATGCAAAAGACACATGGGCCAAAGTGACATGGTCTTGAAAATGAACCCTTTTAAAGTTTAATTAACAGGTGTTGAGAGTCCTTATAATTTAGACAACATACACACAGAGTTAACTAATCACTCTTTGTAATAATCCCCTGTTATGTTCTTCAAATGAACCATATAATGGTACCAAACAGAATCAACATCTTTCTACATTCCCTTTTCTCAGATCATTTTAGACTCAAAATTCAAAGCACTGACAATAAAGATTTACCATTTTTCGAGTTTCCTGAAGATTTGGGATTGACAAAATTCAAAGCACTGACAATAAAGATTTACCATTTTTTGACTCAACTTGTTTCACGATGAATGTATAGCACAACCATTATGCAATATCAGTAATGGCGAGTAACTAAAATGTGATAAAACCCTTATCGACATATGATCTCTATAATTCCATGTTTCACAGAATGACAATGATGGGATGAAAGACTAACCGGATCAATGGAACCGTTAGGGAACAATGAATAAAACAGAAGGCCATCTCCTCTGCGCGGCTTCACTCTCAAACCCATACATTCCTGAGAATCATGTTTTCCATCCAGGTTCAAGCCACTCTGTAGCTAAAAAGAAAAAAGGATGATCACCAAGGAACCAAAAAGAGCCATTGAAAGAAAGAAAGAGAAAATAAGAATCTTGCCTCGTATGGAAACATTGTTTCCCCACCTTCTTCAACATCAGTTAAATACAACAGGAATGATACAACCTGCACAAGGTCAATTAGGACTAATATAAGGATTCTTTACAACCTTTTGGTATCATTACAATTTCTTAATGGTTATATGAAGTGTTTAATCATTGAAGAGGCAAATTGACCACTAACGGAGAAACAAATAATAACCAAATGAAAAACTGAATTTTATACTGAAGATGTACCCTTTGGCTTGTCTGTGGACCATATTCCTCCGGGTGGAATGCATCATAATGAGAATTATACTTCTGCCCAATCTCATAACGCAAGACGTTGAATGCCTGAAACATGATGATATCCTCACAGCTCAGACAATGTTACAAATTGGCCTGAAATAAAAGGTTAACTAATTCAACAAAAGATAAGTCATCATTGTGATTAAGACAAAAGTTTATATTGTAATGAGTTCATATCACTTTGAATTACTTTGGTGGGTAGAGGCACATGCATATAAACTCATAAACAGGGTCAAACATAGTTATTAGCATAAGAGAAATGCCATCACTGTGATTAACACAGCATCTGATCATTACTTGGAATATTTACCACTAACAACCAGATTAAACCCGCGATTATGTAAAATTGTCAACACTACCAGCATGTCAAAAAACAGAACCTGAAACCATTGCCCATTACACACACACCCCCACAACCAAAAAAATTGTGCATGTAGTACATTCTTATGTGTATCTGAGGTATATAAATCACTTTGGCAATGCAACAGACCGATATTTCTTATGATTTTGTGAGTTGATAAGCTCCAGGCTATTAAAGAAACACTAAATAGTACCTCTCCATGGGTCCTGGGAATCATAGTCGCTCTTGCAATCTTTTCCTCAATGACATCCAAAGTCCCAGACTTGTCTCGATAAGCCGAAAGAAACATCCCAGAACTGATCGAAAAAGAGAGAACCGAATTTTAGAATACTAACGCTCATCAGATTCTAGTTACTTAATCGTAAGCTCAAATCAACAATCACACTATTAGGCCAGTCTTCAAGTTTCTGATGCATATATAAAAAAGGAAAGGACACAAACTTGGCAAGCACAACTCACCAAAATTTGAAGCTTTAAGCTTCGGACTATCAGAAAAGGAACAGAGCAAAACAGAATCACAAACCCAAAAGAACGAGGCTTTATACAAGCATTGAGTCCTTGAGAACCAAACCCACCACCAGAAAACAAAAGTAAACCCAAAACCTAAAAACACCCATCAAATCCTTGGAAGCAAATTAAGAAACAAAAGCAGATCGGTGAATTTTTTTTTTTTGAATAAGCAGATCAGTGAATTAAGGACTCACAAATCCTTCGAAGACATGCATTGAACATAGTCGTGAATTACCTATGAAAGAAAAGCTCAAATTTTCTCCAAATCACCGGCCTCAAACTCGGATTATGTTCACCGTCTTCAAGCAGAGGAGCTGGTCCGACGCAGAAAAGAAGGAGGACGAGGAGGGTCGGGTTCTGGTTGGAGTTGGAGAACGAAGACGAGGAGGGTTTTGGTCGGAGACGGAGAACAAAGAGGAGGACGGTATTGGTCGAAAGAGGAGAACGAAGAGGAGGAAAGCGAGGTTTGGTCGAATAGTGTTAGGGCCAGCTAAAGTCAATGTTTAGTCCAAATATGTCTAAGTGTGGGAATGAGCTTTTCCTTCCCCGCGCTTCTTTAAAATTTTTTAACTTAGCCGCTCAGGGTTTTTCTGAAAATTCAAATGAAAGTTTTGTCACCGGCTAATTTCAAAACCGATGTCAGTTATATGCATACAAATCGGTTTTTGAGGAATCGATGTTACTAACATTGTTTTACATCGCGTGTATTTCTCACCGATTTAATTGTCATGATGTCTATGAGCATAATTCTAGTAGTGTACTCTCTATCTTTAACGTTAATTAGACCCCTCGGTCACTTACATTAACATATATATATATATATATATATATATATATATATATATATATATATATATAATAATAATAATGAAAAGACGAAGATGAGTGAGGTGACTAGCCAATATATCCATGCAAATTGACAAATACAATGTTTGTCTAATTGAATATCACAAATGGTCACTCAACTTTTACCTATTCGACACTTTGGTCACTCACCTTTTAAATATATCACTTTAGTCACTCAACTTTAACTCTGTTATTCACTTTAGTCACTCAACTTTAACTCTGTTATTCACTTTAGTCACTTTGTTAATTTTTTTCATTAAAAAAAATTATTTGCCACAATATTAATGATATTTTCATCCAACCAATTGTTAAAAATTAAGAAATATGTATTAGAATGATTGGGAGAAGTGATCAAAGTGAGATAAAAGGCCCCTTGGGCCTTGGGTGACTAAAGTGATTGACAGTGTAATAGTTGAGTGACCAAAGTGATATATTTGAAACTTGAGTGACCAAAGTGTCGAATGAGTCATAATTAAGTGACTATTTGTGGAATTCTCCCAATTGAATGAGAGAACCTAGAAGGGGTGTGAGAGAAAGCAACTGAAAAGGATAAAACTCATAAAAGAACAAATGCATGCAAGAGGGGGTGCGTAGGATGATGGGAGGAAAGAGTAACCACTTTGTCCTTTTTTTGAATCAAACCTAAATTGGGTGTCAATAACATTCATCACATGCCAGAATAGCCATTACATACCATTCTGCTGCCTTCAACGAGACATATCAAGAAGGTGTGCTAGTACCCACAGTGGTACATAGAAATAAGTCAACTCATTATACATTAAATGCGAAGAGACTAGCGTAAATCCTCATTCAGTACTACTCCAGAGACACTATAGACACATAAAGTGCATAGATCCCTAAACACTCAAAGAATTATTGAAACTAAAAACTATTAACATAGTATCCCTAAAACAAATAGAATTTTTATTGGCCTAGGGCCCAAGGTAAAAGCCCCAGCCAAAGCTTGTGCAGTCCAAGGTAGCCCAAGAGAAGGCCGGCGCCTATTCAAGGATCATCATGCCTGGCTTGGCCCAGATGCAGCCTCCACCTCCAGACCACCAAACATCCCAGCGCCGCTCCGCCACCTTGATAGCTCCACCATGATGTCGCTGCCCCGAGCCAAGACCGCCACTTTGTCCTTATTTGTTAACACATTTCCTTTATTACATAGAATACAAACTGATGTACTAATTAGTGTTCTTAAATCTTGTCAAGCGCTTATTAATGGTTTGTAATTTTTTCTTTTCTATCGTGGTCAGTTTTTATCTCTTCTTATTTTGTGATCTTTTAATTTTGTGTAATTTTTAATTTTAATTTCTGAGGGGGGTTGGAAGTTCAGTAACGAACAATTCAATATATATAGGGTGAAGTGAAGAATCAGTAGGGTGGTTTCGGAGCTTTAGCCCCACCATAGACATTTATGGATGAAAATATGCCTTATTCCTAAATTCAACACCTGACTTATAAGAAAATTATGGGAGAAAAGAAGAAATGATTAATCGAGAAAATTAATTCAAATGAAGAAAGTACATGGATAATAAAAATACTGCATAATCAAAAATCATTTCTCTACTCTTGGAACTCCCATCTTCCAAGAATTACTAAGCATTAATCTCTTATTCCCTGAGGGAGCTTACTGCATGTAATAGGTAAAGACGGACACAAGGAAGGTGCTGAAGAAAGATTCAACAATGGACAAGGTAGTGGGGACGGCGCCTGATGGGGCAGGGGCATGAGCCCCTCCTTCCTTAGGAGATGAGGCTGTTGGAGACTTGGCCTTGGGGGCCGCTGCTGGCTTGCCTGTCTCCTTTGCAGCCACGACGAGGCTCATGAAGGCTGCAATGACAATGATGGCGACGGAGATCTTCTTCATGTCCATGATGAAGTGATAATAAGTTGAGTTCTTTAGAGAATAGAGATGAATAAGAGAACAATTTATTTTTCTGCTTGGGTGTTTCTTGCAGGTCTGAGGATTACTAGGAAATCAGACAAATTTATAGGGAGTACTGACAGTTATTATTAGAAAGAAACACTCATCTTCAGTTGTTGTTAGTTATGATACATCTTACGTGTTTAAATATGCATGGTATGAGGAATTGTTCAACACTATTCTTTTTGCTTTTTCTTTTGTCGAAAACACTGTTCTTTATCTGAGCGGTGTGAAACAATCACAAAGATTTTTCTTTTTATTATTCCTTTTTACGTTTTGGCTATCATTTTCGCAATTGTTTTATTTTTGTAAATTGACTATGCGACTCCAGTGAACCCTATTTTTGAATGAACTCTGCTTGATATGTGTCGATGACTTGTCAAAAAGTTGAAACTGGTACCCTTAACATGAGTTTTGAACCTTAAATTGTTCAAAGACGGCAATAATACTCGGTAATTTGGTCAAAGACGTACAGCAAGATGTCCTCCTGGTGTAGCTCTAGCTCTACTTCCACTCGCTCCCAATCAAGAAGCACAAGATCAGGGATAACCTCTGCCCTCTGCCTCTGCCAAAAAAACGAGGTCAGGAAGATCATGTCGGTCTAAAAGCAGACTCGTGCTGGTAAACGAACGCCGGTCCAATGCCTTCGCCATTGTTGGATACGTACAGCAATGACCGTGACAGACTTTGTGTCAACTAGTATGGTCAATTTTTCGGTTCGAATTATTGGTTAGATATTTATATTAAAGATAAATGGGGAAACAAAGGATGAATTTTGTATATTCATGATTTAATGTTTAGCTTAGTTGGATGCAAAACCTCTATGTCTGAGAGTTCAAAACTCACCTTGGATGTTTCAATTAATTAATATTTTTTTGTATTTGATATTAAATGTGTGGGACCGTAACTCCTATCAAGGCATGCTTATCTGCCTTATCATCGAAAGTCTATCAAAGAGGGTCAGCAGTACATGGGAGAGTACACTTGCAGTGCCTATGTGCCACCGATAATTGCTTCTACCTTGCTCATGCATATCAGACGCCTTCAATGAGATCAAAAGCGTAGGATGATCAGTGATTGTCCGACTACTTTTGACACTCCACAAGTCCACAATTGCTCATAGCTAGGTGCTTCGTGGAACAATGACCATGAGGAGTGCTCTATAATTGCCTTCGAAGCACCTCTCTCCTTTTTCTTTTTTTGTTTCTTTAGGGTAACCATAGCCCTTAGGTTTGTATATATGTATCAGCGCAGAGCTGATCAAAGAGGCTAGGAACTCTTGAATCCACCTTCAGGTATATAGGGAAGACCTAAGGAAAGTAAGAACAAGCAAGCACAAAGTACGTTTTACACCACAACAAATATGGGCTAAGGCCACACTTGTTTTTCCACGGATAGAAACAATTGTGGAGGTGGGGCTTAATTTTTGGCATTTCCAGTATTTGGGTTTAATTTCTGGGATTTGTTCCTCTCCCCATTGGAATTTGCCTTTCTTCAAACATTCAGTAATAGGGGCAGTAATGGTACTGAAATTCTTCGCAAACCTCCTGTAGAAGGTAGCTAAACCATGAAAGCTCCGCACCTCAGAAGCTATTTTTGGAGCTGGCCATTCTCTTATAGCTCGTACCTTCTCTTCATCAACCTGAATGCCTTCTTCTCCAACCACAAATCCCAGAAATAATAACTTGCTGGTGCAGAATGTACACTTTTTCAGGTTGATGTACAGTTTATTCTCCTGTAAAGCTCCCAAAACCTGCTTCAAGTGTACCAGATGTTCTTCTTTGGTCCTGCTATATATCAGTATATCATCAAAATACACCACTACAAAGGAACCAATAAAAGGACGAAGAACCTGGTTCATAAGCCTCATAAAGGTGCTGGGTGCATTAGACAACCCGAATGGCATAACCATCCACTCGTACAAGCCATCCTTGCTCTTAAAAGCTGTCTTCCATTCATCTCCTGGCTTGATTCGAATCTGGTGATATCCACTACGAAGGTCTATCTTGGTAAACACTTTGGAACCTTCTAGCTCATCAAGCATGTCTTCCAAACGAGGAATAGGAAACCTGTACTTCACAGTTATCTTATTAATGGCCCTGCTATCAACACACATCCGCCATTGATTGCCCTTCTTAGGAACAAGGAGGACTGGAACTGCACAAGGACTCATACTCTCTCGAATGAACCCTTTTTTCAACAAGTCTTCAATCTGTTCTCTCAGAATCTCATTCTCCTTGGGACTCATTCGGTAATGTGGCAGATTGGGCAAGCTAGCTCCAGGCACCAAATCAATCTGATGCTGAATGTCTCTCATAGGTGGTAACTCATTGGGCAACTCATCCGAGATCAACTCTTCAAACTCTCCCAAAATATTCTGCACTTCCTTAGGAATCACCACCTCTTCCTTTTCTGCAGCCAACAACCCCTTAATCACCACTGGACAGAAAACCTCAGATTCTTTAAAGGCCTCCTCCATCTCAAATTCACTGCTAGACAGGTCAGAAAACTCTCCCCTTTGTTTCCACCAGATTTCTCAAATTGACACACAGGAGCCATAGCAATTTTATGGTTATTCCACATAAACAACATCACATTATCCCTGCCTTTATACGTCACATCCACATCAAATTGCCAAGGTCGTCCAAACAAAATATGACAAGCATCCATATCAATAATGTCGCACATAACTTCATCTTTATAACGCTTACCAATGAACACCGGTACTTTGCAGGATTCAACAACTCGAACTTGTGGACCTTTCTTGACCCACCCGAGGGAATAAGGTGCATCATGAGGCTGCGTAGGTAACTGCAAATACTCCACCAGTTTCTTGGCTACAAAATTTTCGCAGCTTCCATTATCCACAATTAAATTGCACACTTTGTTATTAATGGAACAAAGGGACCTGAAAATATTGCGTCGCTGCCCCTCCTCTTTAGGACATAATAGTACTCGCTGCAACACAATATTAACCTTTTCAGGGGACTCCTCCTCCGCAAACTCAGCCCCATCATAATCGCCATCTCTTCCAACTTCTTCTTCATCCTCATCATAATCATCTATAAGGGCAGTTCTCCTCTCAGGGCATACATTAGATCTATGACCAGGCTTGTTGCATCGATAACAAATTTCTGTTGTAGGCCTAGCATAAGGATTATTAAGCCTCTGGTTCGGGGCCCTGTTTTGAGCACCACTAGAACTGCCAACCCCTTTAAAAGGAGGATTGGAAGCCCTAAAAGCACCTTCTGTTTTCTGCAGTGTGGTTTTACCCTTGTCAGTCGAGGCGTTTGCTAAATCTGTGCTCCTTTGGTAGTTATATCTCTGGAAAGAAGAAGCTCGTGAAGGCTTCTCTAACAACTCTGCCTTCAATGCTAGGTTTGAAGCTTCTGCCATAGTATGAATAGTTTGTAACCCAATTTTGTCCTGAATGGAAGGCTTTAGCCCACTGACATAGCGAGCCATCTTCTGGCCTTCAGTTTCTCCTAGTTCATTACGCTCTGAGTAGCGTAAGAACTCAGCGGTGTAATCAGCCACTGTCCTAGTTCCCTGGACACATTCAATATACAACCTGTACAAAATCTGCTCATAATTGTCCGGCAAGAACCTCTCCATCATCAGCTGCTTCATTCTTCGCCATGTCTTAACACCCTGCTTCCTTTGCTTCTTTCGAGTGTTCTGCAATTTATCCCACCAAACTGCAGCAGTACTCTTCAATCTCCATGCAACATGCTGAACCTGCTTGTGTTCAGGAACTTCCATAATCTCAAAGAACCTGTCCACCTGAAGCTGCCAATCTAGATAATCTTCTACACCCAAGTTGCTCGAAAAGAAAGGAATTTCGGCCTTGACTTTGTAATCTTGGTCAGCTTGTCCTTGTGGTTCATATTGCACAACCTCTTCTTCAAACTCAGATTCTGAAGTATGAACAACAACCTCTCTACGTGGAGCCCTAACTCGCTGGCCTCCTCCCCTGCCTCTATTCTGATCGTTGTGGTTGTGGTTGTGGTTGTGGTTGTTCCTCTCTCCCAACAACCCACGAATTTCTCCAATCTGCTGGTCCATCCGATTGTTCATGGTGTTGATGGCAGCGGTAAACGCTGCTGTGAGAGCTTCGATATCTGATTTTGTAACTTCACCCATTGCTACCAAGGTAAATAGGAGAGACAGGGAAGACCTGCTCTGATACCACCTGACGCAGACGGATTGATATCTAGGTTTACCAGCAATAAACCTAAGCAAAGAAATCTGGAGTCCACCAGAGATAAAAGAGAATAATCTCAATTTTATTGATAAAAGATAAAAGATGCGTTCTGCAGCCTTAAGGCGGCTTATTTATAAGAAAATAAACCCTAGGGCGACTAACAATGAAACCCTAAAGCCCATGGGTAAAAACTAAAACAACCCGAAAATAACTAGGAAAACCAAAATATCAGAAAATAGAAAAATGCAGTTTTGAGGCCCTAAACGACCCCGAAAGCCCGAAAAAGGCCACAAGTCGTGGCAGAGCGACGAGTTTGATTTCTGGCCCGATTCCTTTTCCGGAAAGGTAAGGTGCGTCCCAAACGGACTCCGCGGAGCAGTTTCGCGTCTACTAGTCACTTTTCGTTTTCATCCTTCAGCACGATCCAACTGTTCTTCAAATTGGGCTGCCATCTGTTCTGCATGTTGTAGGAAGAGAATGGACCCAGTTTAGCCGAAAAACCATAAAATTAAAGAAGTGGTGTAGAATCAAGAAGAGTGATTGGAAAATAGGTAACTCACGCGTAATCAGGTTACTAGCCGCTGGAATATTCAAGAAGATTTGGTTTTTGACTTTTCGGGTTTCTAGTGCGAAAAGTCAGGTTTTGATTTTGAATCAGATTTGACTAACTTTTGGCCAGAATGTCCGTTTGAAACGCATAATACCTTTCCAGAATGGGAACGACGAGATCTTCAAGACTCACTTTAGTGAGCCCTATCAGATTTAGGCCAAAATGTATCGTCTTAATTATCCGATTCGTGATTTAATATTTTTAGGTTAGTTTTACATACTTTTTATTTTAGGTTTTCTAGTTTATTTTGGATTTGTTTTGTTTTAATCCGTGGGCTTTAGTGTTTCATTGTTAGTCGCCCTAGGGTTTCTTTTCCCATATATAAGCAACCTTAAACGGCTGCAGAACGATCTTTTATCATATTATCAATCAAAGTTGAGAGTTTTCTCTTTTATCTCTGGTGGACTCCAGAATCTTTGTTTTAGGTTTATTGCTTGTAAACCTAGGGTTACTTCCGCCCGCGTCAGTTGGTATCAGAGCGGGTTTCGCCCGCTTCTTAGCAGACGACGATCCAAGGGAGAAGTTCACTACCACCAACCTCAACGACGCTGGTAGTAGAGTATCTATCAAAGAAAGTTTCGTTGAAGAGGAACATACCAAGGGATTTGCCCTAGGACAACCTCATCAATGAAAAAAAAAAAAAAAAAAGGAAAAAAAAAAAAGAAGAAAGAAGAAACATGGAACATTGGATATTCACAACGCCGGATTATGACGACTTCCGAACTACATGTGTCATCAAAGACAAGGTATGCTCTGTAATAATTGACAGTGGTCTACGAGAGAATTTTATAGCAAATAAAATTGTGGATTATTTTCAATTGCCGACAGTGAAGCTGAGTGATCCATACTGGATTCCATTTGGAGAGGATGAATATGCACAAGTAACAGAGGTTTGTAAAGTTCCTGTCTCTATGGGAAAATTTTATAAAGAAGAGATTACTTGTCATGTGATTGACATGGATGACACTAATGTGCTTTTTGGAAGGCCATGGCATGAAAGCGTCAAAGGTGGTTATTGCAAAGATGACACATATTTTTTTAGGTGGGAGTCACACAAAATTAAAATCAAGCCTGGAAGGAAGAACATCAAGAATTATCCTCCTAAGGTTTTCGAGAAGAAGTTAGAGTCCATGTTTTCTTTGCCGGTTGAGATTAATAGTTTAATTGAAGAAAAGCCAGAAGAATTTCTAATGGAAGAACCTCCACAAGAATTCATGGATGAAGACCAAGAAGAGGTTAAAGATGAAATTGCTCATGAAGACATGGTTATTTGTACTGATGAAGTCTTGGAGCCTAAAATAAATCATTCAGAGCCAGATGTTATTCAAGAGTACAACCTTGAGAGCTGTGAAGAATCTACTAAGGTTGCCTATAACAGACTCATCTATGGTGTTGGGTTCATGATTGTGTCATCAGAATATGCAGAAGATCCAGCCAATATTATCAGAATATGCAGAAGATCCAGCCAATAATCCACATGTCCAATTGTCTAATTTTTTCTCAAGTCTTTTGTCTACCTATTCCTGTCCTTTATTCAAGAGGAACTCGAGGGCGAGTTCTTTCATAGTGGAGGAGAATGATGTAGGACGAGAATGGACCCAGTTTAGCCGAAAAACCATAAAAGTAAAGAAGCGGTGTAGAATCAAGAAGAGTGATTGGAAAATAGGTAACTCACGCGTAATCAGGTTACTAGCCGCTGGAATATTCAAGTAGATTTGGTTTTGGACTTTTCGGGTTTCTCGTGCAAAAAGTCAGGTTTTGATTTTGAATCAAATTTGACTAACTTTTGGCCAGAATGTCCGTTTGAAATGCATGATACCTTTCCAGAATGGGAACGACGAGATCTTCAAGACTCACTTTAGTGAGCCCTATCAGATTTAGGCCAAAATGTATCGTCTTAATTATCCGATTCGTGATTTAATATTTTTAGGTTAGTTTTACATTCTTTTTATTTTAGGTTTTCTAGTTTATTTTGGATTTGTTTTGTTTTAATCCTTGTCTTTAGGGTTTCATTGTTAGTCGCCCTAGGGTTTCTTTTCCCATATATAAGCAACCTTAAACGGCTGCAGAACGATCTTTTATCATATTATCAATCAAAATTGAGAGTTTTCTCTTTTATCTCTGGTGGACTCCAGAATCTTTGTTTTAGGTTTATTGCTTGTAAACCTAGGGTTACTTCCGCCCGCGTCAGCTTAATTTTTGGCATTTCCAGTATTTGGGTTTCTATTCCTTCCACTAACAGTTCATAATCGTGGGTATGGAATAGTTTATAGTATTTTTTTTGTACTTGAGAATAGTTTATGGTTTTATAAGCTCTTGTGGCCCTACCTTCAACATAAAGCTGACTTACTTCGACAAATGTAATAAGAAATTGGACGCGGCTCGCACTCCCTACTTTTCTTTACTGTTCTTATGGAGATCCGCAAATGGATCTCGTTTTGTAGCCTTTCATTTCCTTCTTTCTTTTTCTTTCCTTATCTTTTCCCCTGCTTATCTCTCTGTTTGATTTTTTCTGAATAGAAGAAAAATTGCAGAGCTAAAGATATAGCTGCAATCTTTCTATCTTTAGCTCTGCAATCTTTCTAGACTTTGCTGAGTTTGTTTGCCAATCAGATCGAGAAGCTCACTAGTTCAGTGGCTGTCTCTTTGCTTTTGGGATTTTTTGTTTCATGATTAAAAATAAGCAATTCAAATTCAGAGCTTAAAAAATTTCTGACTTTACCTCATTTCCTCAGCTAGCAACTGGAGCTTGGGCTTTCATCTAGATCTGTGGAGAGTTTTTCATGCAGTCAATGAAATCTTTGAACAGAAAACAGTGATTTATGACTGGTGGGTCATTTTGTTTTACTTCTCATTTAGACTGAATCTATATGTGCTCATGTTCTTTTTATTTTTATTTTTTCTATAAGTGGTATTGTTGTTCATATCTGGGTTCTATTGGATCTGCTACAAGATCTTTGGCTTATTTTGATGTCTTAAGCTTTGATTTCTGTAAGTGGTGTTATTGTTCATATCAGTCACCGACGCATCAGAGTATATGGAACCATCTCCTCAATCCCTCTTCAATTCAGGTGCGTTGTGCGTAAAATTCAGTTCTTTCTCTAGGATTTGTTTGAAATTCTTCTCGGGTAAGTTTGAATCTATTTTCTAATTTTCAATTTTCCATGTATTGTGATCTAATCTAGTATTTCCTCTGATGGTTGGTTAAGCTGGAATTCCTGTCTATGATCAGAAACAATGAGGAGGATTCCAATTGATGTTTGTTTGTTGCTTCCGGTGATATACACTTATACAAAAACTGACAACATTGAGAAGATTTTCATATGGAGCAGAAGAGACTTGGACGTGTAGAAGTAGAAGTAGAAGTAGAAGTAGAAGTAGCAGTAGAAGTAGAGGTAGAAGTAAAAGTACTGATGTGTTGTAATTAGTATGAAAGTTAGTGTTTGTATTTCAGTGAATTTGAAATTGAATATCCGATAATTCATTTCTCATCAATATTTTTTTTTAAATTTTTTTATGAAAGAAGACAAGAACAAAAGCAAATGTGACTACAAGAATATGATAATAATATAAAGCCACTTGCATGGGTCCCACATGTCTGAATTTGAAACCAAGTCACAAGAGAAAACATGTGTGTCTTTTCTATCAAAGCAACTGGTCCACAGCGCACTGACCCTCTAAAAAGTGGCTGCAACGTTGCTTTGCCCATAGCAACAGTTAATCGTGGGTGTTGGGGGGTTAAAGGCACATTCTTGTACGTGGCTTTTGATCAAATTTGTAGTGGTGTTACTAAGAAGAAGAGTACCAAGAAGAAGGTTGTGTTTGGCTCCAAAACCAGTCTGGGTAGTAAACTGTCTCTTTTGACTGCGTGAGCGTGCCAACACCTTTCGGTGTAGTCGTCGGGGCGTCCCTTGACCTGACTTCTTATCAAACGTTGTGGACGAGGAGAGCATCAACCTCGTCACCAGGTTCCTTTCTATGCCTTTCGGAAAAGGACTTTTTGCCTTTCGGATAAGGACTTGTGGTGTGATCTCTTGCGTCACCGAGTCGATACTTAGTGTTGTAGACTAAGCATTGCAATCACCGGGAAGTAGGAGAAAACACGGGTTTGCTAAAACGTGACTTTAGCTTCGTTGGGTTGCGAGGCCGTTACCCTTGCTTCGCTGGTTTCAAGTAGGTTGAAGGTAGGCTGCTCCGTCACTACACCAATTTCGGAATCAGACAACACATATCAGACGACAGCAAACATTTTAACTGTCGTCTGAAATAATCAGACGACAGCAAGAATTTTTCTGTCGTCTTAATTCTCGAATCAGGTTACATTGCTGTTGTGCAATTGTAAATCAGACAATGGTTGTTTTTTCGATGTTGTCTGAATTAATCAATTCAGACAACAGTTTTTACATTGATGTTGTTTAAGATTGATTAGCACAATGGTTGAAAAAAGAAGTCGTCTGATTGTTTTTAATCACACAACATTTATTGTTTCTCTTAGTTCTCTATTGTGCAATTACTATTAATACAATTGTTAAAAAAGATGTTGTCTGATGGTTTGATTCACACAACAGTTTTTTAGTTGTCTCTTGTGCCACTTTCTTTCAGACAATATACTTAAATTGATGTTGTGTGAGTTTTAGGGTTGATTGTGCTGGCGCGCTCTTGTTGTATCAAACACTTTGTCAAATTTTCAATTTTCACTCTTTCCCTCCACCAATTTTACTTTTATATCGACTCGTATTTAAAGGAACTCAACACTCTCTCTCTTTCTCTCTCTTCCTCAGCCGCAAGCCCAATTCTCTCTTCTTTCCCCCTTCCACTTCTCTCTGGCCTCGCCGGAAACCACTATTTCCAGCCACCAGTTCACGACATCACCACCACCAATCAATTCAGGAACCAATTCCGATCAAAACCCAACGAGATCACTGTCATCCACTGCCGCCAGCCTCCTCACGCGACCATGAAAGTCGCGACGGCGCTGGTCCCTAGCTCTCATCGAGTTCCAGCTGTTTCCTCAACACACCTCCACCATTATTGTGCTCAGAGGAAGTCGGACATCAAAATCCAGAAGCCTCGCCGGTGTCTCACTCTTGGAGGACCACGCATGTGCCATCGCCGGAACCCGAGACTCTGGGTTTCTCTAGTCTTCCTTCTCCAAATCGAATCAAGCTCTAATACCTACATGTATGCTTCTTATTCTTGTTCTATTTCCCCTAATTTTGGTATTGTTGCAAATCCAGACCACTTCATGATAATCAAAAACAGGATTTGAAATTAAAATTGAAGAGCAAAAAATAGCTACTACTTTGAAATTGAACAAGCAGAAGATGAAGTTTCGAAGAAATAAAATCGAAAAAGCTGAGAAATGGACAGAATAATAAGAGGGTACAGACCGCAAATCAACAAATTGCTTCAAGTGATTGACCCCTTTCTCTTTTTCTCTCAATTTAATTCATTGGGTTTCTGGGTGTTCTTCTTCTTATTGTTTTAATTGCGTTGAATGGTTTGATTTGAATTTTGAAACCCACTATGGGTTTGTTTTCAAGTCGCGCTCTTTTGTTGTTTTGGTGATTCTCTGTATTGTACTGGTATTTGGAGATTTGAATTTTGAAACCCACTATGGGTTGGTTGTATATGTTGTGTTTCTGCATGCCCCACTTCGATTATTTTTGAAATCTTTATAGCACTCATCTTGTGCCAAAACATATAATAACAGTTGTGTGTATTTGGAAGTATTTGTTTTCGAAATTTGTACTTGGGTTAATTAACCGGCATTGTGTGTTCAGTCGAGGACGAAGAGAGCATCTCAGATTGTGATTTCTAATCATAAATTCAGGTATGGCCATATGATTTTGGTAAGGATTAAATTATGTTTAGTCCTTGTACTATGACCCTTTTTTCGTTTCAGTCCCTGACATTCTCAATTAATCTGAAAAGTCCCTAACGTCAAAATTTCCGTCTGATTGGTCCCTCCCGCGTCAAATTCGGAGTTGGCCTTAGGTGAAATGTCCAATATACCCCTATGTTATTTCTTTTTCCTTTTTAATTTCTTTTTCTCCTTTTTTTTTTCTTTTTCCTTTTTAATTTCTTTTTTTCCCTTTTTAATTTCTTTTTTTCCTTTTTAATTTCTTTTTTGCTTTTTTCTTTTTCATTTTTCCTTTTTAATGTTTTCTTTTTCCTTTTTCCTTTTTAATTTCTTTTTTCCTTTTCCTTTTCCTTTTTTTATTTTTATTTTTTCCTTTTTAATTTCTTTTTTCCTTTTTCTTTTCTTTTTTCTTTTACCTTTTTAATGACCATCGTATCCTGCTGCATCGGTAGCGCCACGTCGGCCGAACCAATCCAGATCGACCCAAAACCCCAATTATTGTTCTCCACGCCGGCGGCCATTTTTCTTTTCCATCACTATTCTTCTTCTTCACTTCTGGTTTTGGTCAACTTGGCCATCAAAAACCATCATTTCAACCAGACCCAAAATCCAAATCACCATTTTGAGCAAGACCCAAAAACCTCAGGGTCTGAAAAAATGGTAGTTTTCAGTGAAAAGTTTCCAAATTGAGTCCAAATTGAGGCTTGATGTGGAGAGAGAAAGTGATATTTGAGTGGGAGAGAGAGAAGTAGGCTGTGAAAACAAGAGGGGAGTGGTTTAGCAGCGGATTTCCGAGTTGATTGGGATCTGCTTGTGTTTGGGAGATGGCGTTGGCGACGATGGAGGCGAGGGCGGATCCTAACAGAGGGAGATGGCTTCAGAGAAGGTGAAGAAGTGATCGATCAACTCCTAGCCTCTTGCTTTTGCTCGATGTCCATCTCTGCACCGCCAAGCTAGGTCTTTGTTGGGTTTGGTTTCAATTTGGGGAGAGAAACAGATGGATTGTGGAGTTTGATCGGAATGGGATTGGTGGGTTGAGGAAGGAGAAAGTAGGCAAAACGAAAAGAAAAAAAAAGGAAAAAAAGAAATTAAAAAGGAACAAGAAAAAAAGAAGAAAAAGAAAAAAAAGGAGAAAAAGAAATTAAAAAGGAAAAATAAATAATAGAGGGGTATATTGGACATTTCACCTAAGGCCAATTCCTAATTTAACACCGGAGGGACCAATCACACGGAAATTTTGACGTTAGGGACTTTTCAGATTAATTGAGAATGTCAGGGACTGAAACGAAAAAATGGTCATAGTACAGGGACTAAACATAATTTAATCCTTTTGGTAAATTTGATTGGGTTTTTATCTCAAAAGTGAACTGGGTCTGTCTAAATTTAGGATTTATAGCTGGGTATTTGGTTATCTAAGATGGGTGTCTGCTTGTTATGTAATATCTGAAGCTTTTGGTTTGATTGAATGTATTGAATTGGTTTGATAGATGCGACGGAATTTCTAAACTTGGTGGATGACTCGGTTCAAGCAGATCAACAAATTTTGATCTAAGATTAATGAACAAATCTTTGTGAATCCTAATGAATGCAGTGATACTAAGATTAATCACAGTCATGCCAGGGTAGTGCAGTGGGGTGCTCCACCAAGAAGCTGTCTTAAATTGAATATTGATGGTGCCTATACCAGAGAGAATGTCATGGGAGGAGTGGGGGTAATTTTATGACTCTTCAGGGGGCTTGAAGGGCGCATTCTCTAGGCATCTTCCTACAATCCAAAGCGAGGCAGAAGCTAAACCCCTAAAGCTATGCCGTCGCTGTTCCTTAACCCTCTTCGATCTTCTGCCATCTTTTCAACCTAAAACACGGTATGTTTCTCCCAGATCCAACCTCCTCTTCTTCTTCTTCTTCCTCCTCCCGATTCTCTCACTCCCTCCTTTTTCCTCTGTAAATTTCTCTGAATCACTCTCTCTCTTTTTCCTGCGTTTTGTTTAAATTTTCTACGGCCTGTGTGTTTGTGTCTCTGAGTCTGCGACTTAGCTGCTTGTGTGGTTTGATTTTGATGCATGGCTCTGATGTGGTTCGATTTTGTTTGGTGTTTTGAAAACAAAAATGGATCGGTACCAGAGAGTGGAGAAGCCAAGAGCAGAGACGCCAATTGATGAGAATGAGATTAGGATTACGAGTCAAGGGAGGATGCGAAACTACATCACTTACGCCATGACTCTGCTTCAGGTCTCTTATCTAATTTTGGTCTCTCATTTGTTAAGTTCCAGCTCTTCTATTTAGCATTCATTGGTAAAAACTCAAGGTAGAAAAGAGGTTCTCCAAATGTGAATTTGTGTTTCTGAGTTTCTGACCCAGTTGCACTTTTACTGAAAACTGTACAGTTTGGTTGGGAACTTGAAATTATTATCTTCTTACAAATTGCAGTAGACATCTTAAAGATCGTTTCAGAATTGGAATATCCTAAAAAAAAAATTTCTAGAATTACTTATGATTTTTCAAAGTTGCAGGTCTGCTGCAGGAATTTCTGTACACAGGAATACTGTCTTTTTCTTTCGGTTTCTTTTAGTAGTTTTCTACGTCCAATCTTTCTTGAAAGCACCAGTACTTGAAAAGTAGGCATTCCCATCCTTCAAATGAAATCAGTCTTACTCTTTTTGGAGTTCGTACGAAGGATTTATGTCATCACGAAGTTAGCTCTATGCATTAGGATTTCTGCAGCATAATTTTCTGAAAACATTGAGTACTTTTCTGGGTGTTAAACTATCTCAGTTTCTTGTGTGGACTGAAAGAAAGTCTTATGTTAGCTTGTTCTTGTGCTTGACGTGGCTAGAGTTTAGGAAGACACCTAAATCTAGTTTTATTCTTCTTTTGACTTTTCATACCTATATTCCTAGTTTAGGGATTCCATGTAACTTTCAAAATTTCTGCTTATTTCAGTTTTTCTCATTTGCTTCTCCAAATCATTTAATCACTTTAGTCTATAATGTTGACTCAGAGTACTTGTGCTACCTATTCTTCATTCTTTTATTCTTAGTGCATGCTAGACTGGTGGTAGATGAGATAATGAGCTTGGGATTTCCTTTGCTTTTTAGAATACATCACCTGACCTAGTATTTTTCATCTTACTGCAGATACAAGGATGCTAGTAAGACTTCATTCAAGTCCTCAACTCGGTTAGTATATGATGCAAGACTACCCAAAAACTTGGGAAGATCAGAGATGCTCAAGCTTCAATCAAATTTTGTACAAGTACTTTCACTTTTTGTTAGACTAGTCTGTAGCACTTAAATGCAGATATGAAACTATCTAAACAATGGATATGTTAATTCCTGTGTTGGGATGAAATAGTTTTTGGAATTAATGGATGCGTTTCTGGAATCAGTGGATGTGTTGTTTTTATTGTGCAGAATGTATGTTTTTATCTTCTATAGCTGACAATTCAATACCAACAGCAAACCATTGTCTAACAAATGAATATAACAAAAAGACAAACAAAAAACTGTTGTGTGAACCATCCATCTACAATGGTTTTCAAACCTAATCAATTGTCCAACTAGATATAACACAACAAAAAATTAAAATAATTTGTTGTCTGAAGTTAAGGAAGACCACAGAGAATAGGAAAGCTATTATTGTATGACTTGATTTCAGACAACAGTTTATTAGAAGATGTTATATTATGAAACAATGATATACAATGGCTACACGCTTATTCTATCGTCTTGTTTGAATTCAATCAATAGTAAACAGCTAGTCAGATGATGTACAACCTTCATTCAGACAACAGTTTATTTACAAGCCAATGTTTTCTGATTGTTCTTCACAAGTTTCTCTCTTCTAGCATCTGTTGTCTGAAATTGATTTGCACAAGAGTTAAGATACTCATCGCTGTTGTTCTTTCTAGTGTTCAGACAATAGTCATGTAAGTCGTTGCTGTTGTGCAAAATTTCCTCAGACGACAGTTACCTCCTATTGTCTGATTCACCCATCAGACGGCATTGAGATAGACAACAGCAACGTGCCTTATCAGACGACAGTGAAAAACTGTCGTCTGATTCATTTTTTGGTGTAGTGCGTGGAGACTTTGATAATCTGTGCGATTAGTTGATTGAAGAGTTGTGTGTTTTTGTCCCTTGAAACCTGGTATTTATAACTAGGGTTTCGACGGTTCCTTGCCATAGAAGGATTATTGATTGAAGATTCCTAATCGGTCTCTGCTACTCGAATCCTATAAAGGCTCGATTATGTTATGGACTTCGGAATGGGCGAAGTTATGACCCAAACCTAAGTAGACTTATTTTTGGGCCACAAGTATCTGCTTGCTATGCTCAATCCCCTTAAAGGATATTGCCAAAAATACTTTTGGGCTCAAACAGGTTGCATGTGTTGCATATGACCAACCCGGCAACTCCCAGCTCTTTTTACCTAAGGGAGAGGGAGTGGTCTGTCTCAATAATATATTGTTGAAGTATAGGAAAGTCAAGGTATAGTGTGAAATGTGCAACTGATGGATTGTCGAACCAAAGGGATTGTGTATAGAACTTCAAACCATTACTAGATTGAATTAGAGACCAAGTTACTAGCATCTTTCCTACACAACACAACAAATTAACAAAGAAAAAAACAAGGCAAGTGACAATAAACTAGAGCATGACAATGGATCTATGCACGGCTTAACCAAGGAGACTTGCACAACAAGAATTCGTAGGTTATGGCCAAAAGTTAGGAACACTCCTAGCTAGAGTAATGGTAGTAAATAGAACTATGTTCGAATTTTGGTTTTATTTTCAAGTAACTAAAATATAAAGTGTCAGAATGGAAGTAAAGCAGTAAGCCTGTTGCGGAAAATTATAATTCCAACATTCCAAAAGTCATGGGATTCGATTTGCACTGCCATATTTAAGGGTGGTGTGGGCTAAAAGGTTAAAAAAAAAGAAAAAAAAAAGAAAGGGTAAGCTTGTAAACTATTATGGTTTTAGTGGAAATGGAATTTAGGGTTTGTGAAGTAAGCCCAAATTTGGTATTCGAATGTAAAAGTCACAGTACACCCTGTAAAAGTAAATTGAGAATTGGAATTGGCTACTCATTTCATTTCATAGCCCCTTTATATAGGGATAGAATTACAACGGAAATATCAATTACAATGATGACATTAAATGCTGATTGATCTGTAATCCTTGCTGATTGATGGTAATCGCTAATTCCTTGATTCCCTCTTCGTCAGTCACTTTGACGAAGGCACATAATGTGCTTTTCCTTTAACACTCCCCCTTGTGCCAAGTCAAAGAAGAAATAGTGCATGAGTTGTTGCCTCACTAAAAACCTTACCAAGTAACAATATTAAAAACCATGTGGGACAAAAAATACATCTTGGTTGAAGGAAAAGAGCACAACACACCTTTTACATGTTGAGGATGACATGTGTGTGTTAGACTCCCCCTGACGTCTACACCTCCCCCTGATCCTTACATTAATCAAGGGAGCTTGGAAAGTCTTCGCATTCCTATGCTTTTCACATGTTTCTCAAATGTGGCATTGGGCAATGATTTGGTGAACAAATCTGCCACATTCTTCTCAGACCTTACTTGATTCACTTGAATTTTGAGGATAGCCTGTTATTGCTAATTGTAGAAAAACTTTGGCGATATGTGTTTTGTATTATCACCCTTGATATATCCTAGCTTCATCTGTTCGATGCAAGCTACATTATCTTCATAAATGCAAGTAGGCTCTTCAGTGGTAGAACTCAAACCACTAGTGCCTTAAGTATGTGTAATGATAGCTCTTAACCATATACACTCACGAACCACCTCATGTAGAGCAATGATCTCTGAGTGGTTCGAGGAGGTAGCCACAAGGGTTTGCTTGGTTGATCTCCAAGATATCGCCGTGTTCCCAATGGTAAATACATAACCAGTTTGGGAACGACTTTTATGTGGGTCAGAGAGGAGGTGCCCAGCATCAGCAAAACCAACCAAAACATTATTTGGGGTTTCGGTATAGGGAGTGGCGCTTTCACCATCAACATTTCCTTTAGGGATTGCAGTTCCATCTACGGTCCCTCTTGTCTCTCTCTGTAGGGAAAGAATAGTCTCAAGTCAATGGTTCTTTTTAGGTATCGGAAAATGTTCTTGATACCATTCCAGTGACGCTGCGTTGGCGCTGAGCTAAATCTAGCTAACAAGTTCACTGAGAATGCAATGTCTGATCGAGTACATTAGGCTAAGTACAATAATGCGCCTATTGCACTTAGATGGGGAATTTCAGCTCCCAACACCTCTTCGTCATCTTCCTTTGGACAAAATGGATCTTTCTTTGCATCCAAACTTCGACCGATCATGGGAGTGCTAGCAGGATGCGCTTTGTCCATGTTAAATCGCCTGACTTTTGGACATACGCAGACTGGTGGATTAGTATTCCAGAAACTCGGTGTTCTAGTTCAAGGCCTAGACAAAATCGAGTTTTCCCAAGATCCTTCATCTCAAATTTGGATTTCAAGTAGCTCGCAGTTTCTCTTATTTCATCAAGAGTACCTATTATGTTCATATCATCGACATATACAGCTACAATTGCAAATCCGGAACTTGTTTTCTTTATAAATACGCAGGGGCACAATTCATCGTTCTTATATCCCTTCCCAATCAAGTAGTCACTTAGACGGGTATACCACATCTGCCCGGATTGTTTCAATCCGTAAAGTGAGCGTTTCAACCTAATTGCAAACGCACTCCGTGGTTTAGAGTCACTTGACTTGGGTAATGTAAGGCCATCAGGCACTGTCATATATATCTCTGAATCAAGATCCCCATAGAGATATGCAGTAACCACTAAGCTAACTAAGTAGCGGAACGTTATAACGTCCATTACGGGAGAGTATGTCTCCTCGTAGTCAATTCCAGGGCGATGTGAGAAACCTTGCGCCACAAGGCGAGCCTTGTACCTCAGGACTTCATTCTTCACATTACGCTTTCTGACAAAGACCCATTTATGTCCTACAGGCTTTACACTTGATAGGGTTAGCACTACCGAACCAAATACCTGTCTCTTTGCCATAGAATCTAGTTCTGCCTGGATTGCTTCTTTCCATTTAGGCCAATCTGCTCTTTGTTGACATTCTGCAACAGAGCGTGGTTCGATATCATCGTGCTCTATGATTTCTTGAGCAATAGTGTATGCAAATACATCATCAATGTGTATGGAAGATCTTTCCATCAACTCATACGCACTCTCATAATCCATTGAGATTTCTTTGTTCTCTGGAATCATTTCAAACATCGGAGCGTCCTCCAGTATTGATTCATGGACATAACTGTAATCAGAGACAATCTCATGAGAGGGATTCTCTACATTGATGATTAATGGATCGGTTTGTGCCTTACTCGCCCTCTTCTTTCTTGGGTGAGTGTCAATCGAACCAAGTGGCCTCCCCCTCTTCCTTTGGGGAGCCACGGCCTTAACCACACCTCCGCTAAGTGTGGTTACACTGCCTCTATCTGCGGCACCGTGCCCCTTGTTGGGGACTTCTAACCTTGCAGGCACATTTGCAGCTGGTATATGTGATCTTGTCACTTTTGCGATATTAGTAAACGCATCAGGCATCGAATCTGCTACGTTCTGAAGATCGATTATTCTTTTCACTTCACTTTCACTTTGTGAAGTGCGGGGATCAAAACGAGACAGAGTGGGGACAAACCACGACAATTCCTGTCGTTCCCTTGGAAAATCTTTTTTCCTATCTCCCCCTAACGACGGGAAGACTGTCTCATCAAAGTGACAATCCGCAAATTTAGCGATAAAGAGATCGCCTGTCAAAGGTTCCAAGTAGCGGATAATTGTTGGAGATTCGTATCCAACATAAATACTTAATCGTCTCTGTGGACCCATTTTAGTGCGCTGTGGGGGCCCAATAGGCATATATACTGCGCAACCAAATATGCGTAAGTGTGAAATGTCAGGCTCATATCCAGTTACGTACCAACTGGTACGCAGAAAATGGTTGGTAGCAGTGGGTCTGAAACGAATAAGTAAAGCTGCGTGCAATATTGCATAACCCCATGCAGATATAGGCAGGTTGGTGCGCATAACCAATGCCCTAGTCACCATCTGTAGCCTTTTTATGGTGGCTTCTACGAGACCATTTTGTGTATGCACATAGGGTACAGGATGCTCTACATCTATCCCAATAGACATGCAATAATCATCAAATGTTTTTGATGTAAACTCTCCAGCGTTATCAAGCCTTATAGACTTGATAGAGTGATCAGGGTGGTGAGCCCTTAAATGTATAATCTGTGCTAGAAGTTTTGCAAATGCAGCATTCTCGTGGACAATAAAGCGACATGTGACCAGCGTGTCAAAGCATCCACCAGAACCATAAAGTACTTGAATGGTCCGCATTCTGGATGTATAGGTCCACAGATATCTCCTTGTATCCTTTGTAAGAATGGAATGTTTTGTTTTGTATCTTTAGCATAGTAAGGTCTTGATCCTGTTTTTGCTAAAGAGAAGGCTTTGCAAAACGAGTGATGTGCCTTTGAAATAGTCAATGAGGCATAATGGGAGGGAGGTAGTGCTTTTGGTACTTCAGAAGGCAATAGCTACATTTGAGCAATACTAGGACCGACAACTTGCAGTGTGGCGGTTTTTTCTCCCATTTTATTTTTCACTCGAAAGAAGGGATGTCCGTGTGAGTTCTTTAAAATATGGATCATCATGTCACGACCAGGGTGACGTAGGCGGTCATGCCAAAGCCTGTATGAGTCAGTGTCCCACATTTCATTGTTGGTGATATCATAGGATTCAATGATCCGAACCGTAGTGAGGTACAGTCCACTAGATTGACTCATAAGTTTCTCTAAAATGCGTTTCCTTCCACATTCATTAGGGGTAATATAAAGGTATTCAGTTCCATTCTCACAGTGTGTTTCTACATGATAACTGTTGGCACGAATATCTTTGAAACTTAACAAGGTTCGATTAGCTCTTGGTGCATACAGAGCGTCTTTGACTTGAAATATATCTCATATTCTTTAGAGTATTTCTATTTTAGTAGAATGATAATCTTTTCATTCTAATAATTTTTTCTCTAGATGTATTGCTTTACATCTTTATAATGCTATTTCGAACCATGTAAATATGTGTAGTAAATAAAAGTCGAATAAATTCAGTGCTTTAGAATAAATTCAAAATTTATTAATAAGCCAACGATAATTAAATCACAAAGTCTTGTTCAGAAATCTAATTCATCAAACCATTATTGAAATAAACTTTAAGACCAAGTAATAGTCTAATTAAAAATGAGGCATTATGCCTTCACATATGTCTTTGGAAAATAAAATAAATAAAGCAGATCAGTCAAAATCAAGTGCATCTATTGACTGAGCAATTTCCTTGTTGCCTTTGAAGTCTGCAATTGTGAGGTTGACTTCTGGTCATGGCCTCCTTCTTCCATATAGTGAGCCTCTTGGTCTTTAGACTCCCTATACCTCTTGTAAGTGGCTACAACTATGTTTCTTGCTTGGCAGTTCTTGTACCAATGCCCAATGACTCCACACCTATAGCATGGTTCATTGCCAACTCTTTCCTCTTTGACAGAAGGATTCTTAGGTGCCCTTTACACCTTGTTTCCATGACCACTAGGGCTAGCACCACCATCTCTGCGCCATACATTGGGAGGGCCTCCACGGTCCATACCACGACCTCCACGTCCCTTGCCACGTGGTGCATTATTGTCACGTGGGTAGAGATCAGCACGTCCAACCCCCTTTGCATTGGGGTTCTTTCCACCTTTCATTTTTCCATAATTAGCTTCGGGAATTTTCTTTGTCCCAATGGGCTTGGTATTGTTGTTCAAGAGAACCTCATTATGCCTCTCAGCCACTTGCAGTAGGTTGATCAGCTTATTGAAGGTTGTGATTCTTTTGTTGTCATACTTCAGCCTATACTGGTTCGCTAGTATAAGTGCTGAAGTAGGAAAGGTGGAAAGAGTCTTTTCGATCATATCATTATCTGTGATTTCCTTTCCACAGAAATTGAGACGTGCCTTTAGGCGCAACATGTCCTTGTTGAAGTCATTGACCCTTTTGTAGTCAAGTAAGCGGATTTCATTCCACTGAACGGTCAGTTCTGGGAGCAAAGTGTCATGAATATTCTCAAAACGTCCCTTAAGGGTATCCCACAGTTCTTTGGGTGTCTTCAACTGAAGGTACTCCCAGCGTAGGCTAGGATCAATATGTCGCCTCAGAAACATTAAGGCATTTGATTTCACCTTATTAGACGGTACATCGTCTTTGGGGTCGGTAAAGGTGGCAGTGTAGTCTTTTGCCACAAAGGTAATTTTTACATCGGAAACCTAACAATGGTACTCAAGTCCTTCTGAGTCCAAAATGTCAAATTCAGATCAAGTTGGATCAGCCATCTACATAAACAAGAGGGAAGATATAAATTACGCAGTCATAAAGACATCCACGTGAATTATTTTCCAAAAATATGAATTAGATTTCAAGACCAAGATTCGTAATGGTCACATTTTTTTCGATGCTATGTGAAAATACTTTATCACGGTAATTATGTGTTTATAATGCGCATGAATTTTCATTATCATGGCAAAACGGAATTTATATGTATAGCATTCTAAAAATAACCATAGCACATGTAATAATAAATAGAACATAGCATATATAAAAATAAAGTATATGACATGCTCAAATTTCACAAATATACAACAAAATATATGTTACACATAATAATAGCAATAATATATCACGCGCAAATAAATATACGTAAATAAAATTCGCAGAACCTGCTTGAAATTTTACAAAAAATATAAACAGTAAAATATGAAAGCATGCTTTGGAATAATTATATAAACGTAATAAAAATCACAAAACATGCTCAAAATTTCATAAATAATATATAACAAAAAATATATAATCATGCTTAAAGATAATTATATAAAACATAAATAACAAGGCATGCTTAAAAAAAAAAATCAATATTATCTAATTAAACATGCTCAAAAGTTCTAATTATAAACAATTAATTATACCATAGTATGAAATTAAATAAAGGGTCCTTGACCCAAAGCACCAAAATGAGCCAAAATTATCTCACTTACCCCAACAACAGATTTTTATTCCCACTTACCCAATTTAAAATAAAATGACAACTTTGCCCTCGACCTAATTAATGAATTACATCCATGTCATCGATCTCTCTCATCCTCCCCCGATCTGCATTCTCTCTCTCTCTCTCTCTCTCTCTCTCTCTCTCTCTCTCTCTCTCTCTCTCTCTCTCTCTCTCTCTCTCTCTCTCTCTCTCTCTCTCTCTCTCTCTCTCTCTCTCTCTCTCTCTCTCTCCGCCATTGTTAATTCCCTCATACCTCAATCTCTCCTCATTTCACCCCCCGATCTTCGACACCGATCCAAATCTCAATTCTTCGATTTCCATTAGATCTGAACAACCAAGAACTGCAGAAAGTATCACCCGGTGGTCGGCGACGTCGAAGCCTACTGAGATGACGAGTTCCAAGGCCAGAGGGGCTGCAAGTATCTCTCGGTGGTCGACGACGATGATTTTCGGTCACACCAACTCTCTCCGATCATTGCCATTAAGAAATTCAAACAGTCCTTCCTCTCCGGCAACCCCGAGGCCGCAATGAAAGTCGAGGCTCGTCGAAAAAGCCTGCAATCATCGCAATTGCAGCACCGACTCGGATGTCATCAGATTACCATAGAGGGAGGAGACTTCGCCACCGGAGCCGAGCCGCTCTCTCTCCCGTCCAAAATCCAATTCCGGCTCCTGCAAATTCCGATTCTGGTTTTGGACTTCGACGTGCAACACGGACTGCGACTCGACAGCTATATCTCTCTCACCTGTTTTTATTTTTCTTTCGCTGTGTTTTTGTATGTGTATTGTTGAATCGTTCATTTTTGGTTGATCGGAAAAGATTGCAGATGAACGGAAGAAGATAAATCGAGTACTGCGACTTCTCCACTAGAAGTAGCTCACAAACATATGCAGGTGGGGGTCGTGGGTCGTGGGTGGAAGACAGTATAATATAAATGGCATCGAGTTTTTTATGACACACGGCATGTTGCCCTTTTTCTCATTGTTGGATTTTTTTTTTCTTCTATTGCGACTCAGCTCAGGGAGCTTTGGGTTTTTCTGAGGTTAGAAGTTTGATGTTTTTGAGAATTAATATAAATGGCATCGAGTTTTTTTGCTCTTGAAAGAAAAAAAAGATGTCTATTGCTCCCCAATAGACGTCTATTGGGGGGCAATAAATATTTTGAATTGATGTAATCTCCTCGTTTTTTTTCTTTAATCAAAGTTTTATTTGTGTAGTTTTAGGAAGATTAATTACCATTTCGGTAATCTAAACGTCTATTGGGGGGCAATAGATGTCTACTGGGGGGCAATACATTGCTGATAGTCGTCTATTGGGGGCAATACATGACAGATAGTCGTCTATTGGGGGCCAATAGACGTCTATTAGGGGGCAATAGATGTCTATTAGGCAAAAAAAACTTTCCTGTGAGATTTTCAGCAAATTCCGGTGGGCGGCAGCCGGTGACCGGATTCCGGCGACCGGTGACCGGATTCAGGCGAAAGTTGGCCGAATTCAGGCGACCAGTGACCGGATTCCAGCGGCCAGTGACGGGCTCCGGCGAAGTCTCCTATGGTTTCTCTCTCTTCCATTTTCTCTATCTCTCTCTCTAAGTAACAAAGGGGTGAGGGGTAAAATGGTATTAAAAAAAATTAAAAACAAAAAAAAAAAATCTTAATGGGGTATTAGGGAAGACTCCCTTAGAGTGTATTGGGTAAAAGAGAATTAAAAAAACTTAATGGGGTAAGTGGGAAAAAAATCCCTAGAAATGGGGTAAATGGACAAAACCCCTTAAATAAATAAAAGAGAACATACTTGGTTTGGAGAAAATAAAACAATCCTAGCGCACGCGCGTGTTGATGCAGGCGCGTAGTGATATTTTTGAACTTGAGAAAACTGGACTGCTTCCTCTCTTTTCAGTAGTGGGCTTTGTTCTTTTTTTTTTTTCTTTTCTAGGCCGCAAGGTCTGTTTCTTTTTTTGTTTTCCTCTTTTTTTTATCTTTTTTTTTTATTCTGGGTCGGGTCACACCTTTTTTTTTTTTTTTTTCTCTTTCTTTTCTTTTTTTTCTTTTTGTCCTTCTCGTCTTCTTCTTCTTCTTCCTGGTTCGTGTCTGCTTCGCGTCTTCTTCTGTGTGCAGCAAGTGAGGAGGCTGCGCAGGCGAGGACGACATAAGGATCTGGACTAGGCACTGTGCGTGCGAGGGGGTGAGCTGCTGGGATCGGTGTTCAGTGCACTACAGGTGGGCTGGGCGTGCTGGGCAAGAGCTCGGTGGTATGCTGCAGGCGGGGTGAGGCCCGTGTGTTGCAGGTGCTGATTGATAGTAATCACTAATTCCTTGATTCCCTCTTCGTTAGTCACTTTGACGAAGGCACATAATGTGCTTTTCCTTTAATACACCCAACATTATAACTTTTATCCACAAATTTTGTACCCTTTGACGAAAAAATTTGTCATGCTTTAACGCCTACACCAGTCTGCAAGTCTTCTTCCTTCTCCCATCGCCGTCAAATTGTGTTCTCTCTCTCATAATGCATTAGCCTCTACTTCCTCTCTCCTTTGAATTGGGAGGCTACCCAATAGCGAAATCAAATTAACAATCCCAGGAATTCGCTTTATGTATACATAAATCTCTTCATGGAATATCCCATCTCCAGCTCTTGAATTTAGTTCATATATTAATTTATTAATGCTGCAAATCCAAGGTACAAAAATGCAATTCAGATCTCCTAATTTTTTTTGTTTTGGTTACAAGATCTCCTAAATTTTCAAATACTGAGTATTGTAGATTTGTAAATGCAGTATTAGTTTTTTTGAGTACATAAAGAGAAAACCCAAAATAATCACTTCCAAACTTAGAGAAGATCAAATAAGATTCTCTAATTAATCTATGTGTATCAAGTACTGTACGTTAATCAAATAAGAAGAAGTGAGAGAGGGAGAGCAGATTCCTATTGTTGGCGATGAGTCTTATCGCCGAGTCTAGCGTCGACCCTGCATGGCGGTTGATGACGAGGGTTTTTGGATCATAGACTGTAGGATCTTACGGAGGGAGAGCACGTGGTTTGGTGGTTTACCTCAAACCGGAGATTTCAATCGGGAAGCGTCTATTGAACTCTTGATCTGCAATCGTTTAATTTCAAAGCGAGTGGGTTTAGGTTAGTGTTTCTTACCAGCAAGCTACGTATTGTTGTGGTGCAGTAGAAGAGGAGGCGAGGCGTGGTCGAGGAATTGTCAAGGACGAGGCGTGTTAGCTTTCCTACAAGATTTGATTGGGTTTGGTGGTTCTGGTCAACGTTTTGATGCTGTTGTGGAACAGATGGCCGTCGGAGGGACTGATGACAGTAGAGGCAGCCTGGAAGTAGAGGGCTAGGATTTCTATCCCTTTTGCTTGGGTTTGGGCTTGGGCCTGGGCTCAAACTTAGACTGATGGGTTCTATGTTGTTGGCTAGTAGAGAGAGTGTCTTGCCACCCTTATTTATCACTTAGTGATGAGGATGGGCCTGGCCTAAGGAATGGACCTTCTTGGGTATTTGCGTCGAAACATAGTTCAGAACCAATTGTTTCCGAATCATGATTGCTTTGAGAGTTGGTAATTATCTGAAATAAGATTAGCTTCAAGCGAGTTATGAACAAGTATCATAATTGCGTAACTGGCTTATGGAAGGCTAGAAGTTGATTTTGCTCTAGAAGACACGGAGTTGTTCTTTGTACTATAAGTTCGTTTCATCCAATTTGTTCTCACCAAAACCAAAAGAAGTAATCACATAGTCAAATTTAAGATACCATTGCCTAGAAACTTGTTTAAGACTATAAATATATTCCTTAAGTTTGCGCACTTTATTTTCATCCTCAATTTTAACAAAACCCTAAGGTTGGACATATAAATTTCTTTCTTCAAGTCACCATTAAGGAAAGTAGTTTTTACATCCATATGATGGAGCTCAAGGTCATAGAGTGCTGCTAATGCCATAATAATTCTAAAAGCATCCTTGGTTGACATTGGAGGAAACATTTCAGTGTAGTTTATTCCTTCTTTTTGGGTAAAACAATAACAATTACACTAGTCTGGATGTAAGATATGCAGTGGATAGACTTGTTTTTTTTTTTTTTTTCCTTTTTAGAAAAAAGGAAGTTCATATTGAACGTGTGACATTTAATGAAAGAACGACAATTTTATTTTTTTGTCAGAGAGATGGTGACATGTTAAATGTCTAATGGTGAGGTAGTTCTCTTAAACAAAGTATTGACAGGGGTCCTATATCGAACTTTGTCACCACCATTGATATAGATAAAAAACTAATTATTTTAAACAAAAATTGCAGATTGCCTTGATATGCTTGTAATGACAATGTGGTTGGTGTTATTAAATACTCAAAATTGCTCTAGACTACAATTTTCTTTCGAGTAAATACTCGCATGTATCTCATTATTCTTAGTCTAGGTAACCTTTTTTTCTACTCAATTTCAAATAAAGCTTAATTCTGCACATAATAGGCAAAGAAAGACATAAGGGCTGCACCAGCAAAAGACTCTATAATGGACCTGCTAGTGGATGTGGCACTTGAAGGGGCCGGGGCAGGGGTATGAGACGAGTCCCTAGGGGCCGAAGCTGGGACGAAAGTTGAGCCCTTGGGAGCATGAGCAGCATTGGGGGCATGGGCGCTCTTGGGGGCATGTGCGTCCTTGGGCATATCCTTAGCAGCCATGACAAGACTTACGAAGGCAACAACAACAATGCTGGCGACGGTAATCTTCTTCATGTCCATGCTTATGAATGTTAAATGTGAACTGATCGATATGTTGAGTTTCTAATAGACAATTAATTGAAGTCAGTCTGGTTTTGGTTATAGCAAGTCGGAGGAATAGTAGAAACCAGGACAATGACACAAATTTATAGGAAATACTCTGGGTTATTATTAGAAAGAAACTCTTGTTGTCAGTTATTTAGATGGTGCTTGCTTGTTTGGCTTTGCATTGTATTAGGAATTGAATGGGTTTCTTCCCTTTTCTCTTCTTAACAGTCGCTCCCTATTATCAAATCACAATAGCCAAGTATTTTTAAGGATAAGAGAAAAGAAAAAACGAGAGCTTCGGAAGAATAAAGTTCAATATCAATTTCATTCCTTAACACTCACTCTCCCTATTATCCAAGGATATTTCTATTCAGACCTCCTAATTTTGTTTTTAGACCTCGTCACTAATATTTTACTCTTAAACTTTCAATTTTGTCCCTTGATTTTCTATCTACACCTCATTTTCACCATGAGGCCAATCCATTCTCAAGGGAACATTAAACCAAAATTTCAGTAATCAGTTGCAGCCATAGATCAATCTCAGAAGATCAAATCTCATTACAGCATCATAATCTCATCCTGTTTCAAAAGAAATTAGATTAATAGTCGATAATCAACACCTCTCTCTCTCTCTCACATAGAGTAATCCTTCTTCCCAACTCTCATAGCTCCATTACCAAATATTTTCTTGACCTTGTTCCTCCTCTTTCCAGCACTACCAAATTACCCATTTGGTAGTTTGACTAGTTTCATATATCTGTTTCCAGTACCCTCTTATCATAATTAAATCAAACTCATTCCAATTCAATCTCATCTCTCTCTAAAGCCCCAATCTTGTGTTTAATTTCTATCTCCGATGAATGGTGGATTATGTCTCTGACATTGATCCCGCCAACAAGCAAAAAGAAATCTTAATGTTCTAGTCTCCCATTTAAATGATTGAACAGCCTTCCGGTGATTATTTAACAATAATATCAGCTAATTGATGGAGAAAAAAAAAACAACATGGTTTATAGTAGGGGCTTTCAATTGTACTCATACAACTAGTTAGCAACACCACCTAAAAGTCTAAAACCACCCACCTCTTTCTCTTTCCACTGATAAGCAGAAAGAAGCCAGCTCATTTGTGGCCTCTTACATCTAGTCAGTTGTCACGAGTTTTTTTTTTTGTTCTTTTTTCTTGAAAGGGTAAAATTAGGTCTTCAGAAATTCAAAATTGAAAGAGGCCCGAAAAGAAAATTTGGAGGTCTGAATAGATCGACCCATTATCAAATTGTAATAGCCAATTTTTTTTTTTTGAATAAAAGGCTAGTGCAGCTGCCCTCAAATCTTGATTAATGAAATTGTCGAATACAAGGGGGGGGGACATTGAGCCTAAACCCCTGATTACAATAAGCATCTAGAGAACATCCTAAAATACTATCATAAGTCTCTACCAAATAACTGTATTCAACTAGCAAAGAGCACTCTACTGGCGACTCTATTTGCTTTGGCATAGCGGTGACATAACGGAAAGATAACTCGACTCTTGCTCATCGTCACCGGTAAATCTCCCAGCAATTTCGAAATCGTGCCGGAAAAGTGATTGAAACGAGAGGTTGAGCGTGCATGAGAGAGACTTCAGGTCGCCGAAATCCTCCGGCACCGATCCGGTGAAGCCATTGTCGGAGAGGTCTATTGGAGGAGATTTTCCATATCGAACCAAATTCCGGCAGGAATTTCAGAATTTCGCAGGTGAATTTATTTCCAGCAAGTATCAGTCTCTGCAATTGCTTACAGTTTTTCAGACCTTTGTCTAAGGAACCATAGAGGGAATTGTTGGAGAGGTCGAGGTTATGGGTACAATTGTGGGCTAGGTTCTGGATTGGGCACCAAGTCGGGTTTTTTGGGTTAGTGTTTCTTTCTGTCTAGCTTTCTGTAGAGGTGATAATGTGATGGATTGATGTTGGGATACAGTTTGTTTTTTTGAATCATATGATGGCGGAGGAGTCACGGGAGTGGAGGCTGATAAGGGATTGAGAGTGGTGAGGGGAGTCGACGGGGGTGGACTGAAAAGACGTGGTGGTCTTCTCGCCGTTGTGGGAGTCGCGGGAGGGGCTTTGGACGTAGTAGATTGCGCGACAGGGGAATCGGGTCGGGGACGATGGTCTGCACTAATGGCGAAGTATGCCTACACTAACTCAGAGAGAGAGAGAGAGAGAATTAAAAAATTAAAAAGATGAAATGAGGGTATAATAGTCAATTTAGGCCTGTTGTGGACTTGTTGTGTGAGAATTGGAGAGAATAAAGACTATTCAGTTTAATTTAAAATGCGAGAGACTAAACTGTTTTTCAGACAAAAGTTTGAAGAGTAACAAGTATTTAATCCATACAAATAAATGATAATAGATAGATGGTAGAACATAACAATCAATTTGTCAATTGGCTATTCGGGCATCATGAAAAAATAGAATTTTTTGGTGACTGCTACTTAGTATCGATAGTAGGTTTGAAAAAGTATATGAAAATATCATATTTAGATACTCGTATCACGTCGAAGTAATTGCATATATGTTTTGAAACATATTCCATTTTGAGAGAGTTTGAAAAGGCACTCTAAAACTTAGGATTTGTGATCTTAGGCCATCCTCGTTTATGCTTGATAGACTATTAATTAGCACACCGGTAGAGTTAAGCATACCTAAAGAAGATCTAAAGAAGATGGGAGTGATGAGTCAAAACACCAAGGGCCACCGCGTAGAACTCTTATTTTTTTTCTCTCGGATTGCCAAACTTTAAATTTGTAGCAGAATCTCTTTAGGATTATCAAAATCCTAAACTCGATTGAAAACATGCGTATAGCCGACCTAGCAAAAAGGATTGAGTGATTGACTAGACAAACATGGATGCACTACTCGGACCCTTTTTGAAGGTCGACGACTTTTTTCTTGCCATCTACACGAACAAGAGTAGAAGCTTGAGGACATTTTATCAAATTTACACACTGATCATTAACCTTAACCCCTAAGAATATGATGAGGCAGCAATTATGGTTAGCTACCTATTTTGGACCGGATTTTATTCTCTCTATATTGATAACAATGCGAAATTTATCAATTACAATTTATTATTCTGGATTTGAATTTGGATTTACCAAATCTAAATCCTAAAGATATTCTGCTACAAATTTAAAGTTTATTATGGAAGAAAATAAATGATTTTTATTATAAAATCTGACCGACGTGAAAAATAATAGAAACTCGTTAAAACATAAGGTGTGAAAACCATATACCGCGCCGACCATTAACAACGCGTACATACCGACCGCACCATTACAGAAAAGCCCTGAGCGTTGTCAGGGCCCACACGCCCCCTCGCTCCTCCTATAAATACTTCCTCGCACCCTCACTAATCCACCACAGCAAAAACCCTCAAAACCCTCTCATACCAAATCTCGTTCAACATCTTCAGATTACTCTCAAATGGCGCAAGTTAGCATTTCCAGGGCTTTCTTCTTCGTCCAGATCTTAGTCTTGGCCCTTTTCGCTGCATCCGTCTCTGCTCAGGAGGGTTCTCCGGCATCAGCACCCGCGCCCATGGACGCCGGAGCGGCTTACTCGCTGCCGGTAAGCGGCGCCCTTATCGGAGCGTCGCTTGTGGTCTCACTGTTTTCCTTGTTCAAGCATTGATACTTGGGATATGTGAGATTCCAATTGAGCATTGGTGGATTTGTTTGATTTGTTATTTCATTACTATAATATTGGTCTGGGCGGAATGATGTGTATGTGGCTTTTTTTTTTTTTTTTTTGAAAGGGTATGTGGCTTTTCTTTGAGGGATTGGTTTTCTTGGATCTTTGGTTCACCAGATTGTAATAAAGCTATATATGCTGACTATTATTTCCCAGAAGTGACTTGGTTCTCAATCTTGTTTCTTATACCAGTTATTAATCGTCGGATTATGTTCATCGCACCAATACTTTTTTAATTTTGTCCAACTATTTGCCAGACCAGGTAAAATATTTGCTCATTCAATTCCGAAAGGCAATTCAATTTGACATCACACCAAGAGAAATTATAAAAAGTGAAAATCGCACAGAAAGAAAAAGAAAAATCTGTTTTAAATAGCAGAACTCTCTCTCTCTCTCTCTCTCTCTCTCTCTCATGACATAATGATCCACGCTACATTGTAAGATTAATTTATTTTCTCGTCAAACCCCAAGACTCATTATCTGGGAACATGTCGATGTGATTGGACATGTAGCTACGATATAGCTAGTGTAAATATGCTGCGTTTTCAAAGTTGTTAATGCAATTTTGTTACAACCATGGCGTCATTATTTGGTGCAGAATCCATTGCATCATAGCTGAGTTTTTATTATCAGATTTCAGTATTCATTGCTTCATCAAAACACAAGATTATATTCCTAAACTTGAGATGGTTATGTAGGTTTGGCTATAAAATAGTGGGAAATGGTATATTTAGTATTATTTGATATAAAATCTATATATCAGCAATGAACCAATACAAAATGAAATGAATTATTAAAGAGAAAAATGGGGAGAGCTATGCTTCTCCCAAACCTGCCGTTAAGGCTAGGAATTAATATCAACGACTCCGCATGTCATTGACCTCCATTCGGTTTGTAGGTTTTCTCGCCGACTCCTATCCCATTTTTGTAGACTCTCAGCATTGAGTTTGTTCGACAACCACCATGCCAGGTTTCTATGACTTTTGGGTGAATCATGTGGAGGCTGCCGATCTTAGGATTTGGCCTAATCACCGAATCATCAAGGTAATTTTCTATTGGAGTAGATCTAACACTTTGATGGGTGTTTTCCATGGTGGTGGCTACGTCATGGCTAAGTTAGATCATTGGGATGCCAAGCCATGACGAGGTCGGCTCGAAACTCGAATCGAGGAGATGAAGGGTGCAGCATATGACATTTCCAACATGGGTGCTTCGCTGAATGATGGAGGTGGTGATCTGCTTATTGCTGGGGATCTGATTAGGGGGCTGGGTGGTCTTGGCAACGCTCTTAGTGGCGTTGGATGGCTGCTGCAAGCTTCTACCATACCTGGGCCTTTTGGGCTGGCGGGCTCTCTTTGGACTTGGATGGGGTTTTCGGACCATGGTGGGTTAGCTAGGTAGGGCGTGGTCTTAGGTTTAAATTTGGGTTTGTTAGTATTACTATGCTTTGTTTGTTCATATTTATAGGCTCACTTTAAATAAGTGAGCAATAAGTTCTGAATATAGTTGGTCTATTCTATGTATCACTGTAGTTTTTACCACGAAGCCTTGTTCTGTCTATTGTGAGGCAGCAGATGGGTATGTAATGACCTTCTTGGCATGAGTTTTTCATCAATGAAGTTATTATGAATAAAAAAAAGATGAAATGGATTATTGAGTTCAATAATGAAACTAGGAATGAAATATTAATTTCAACTTTGGGGACATCCCGCACCTCCCAATCACTATTCACCAAACCATTCGAGGTTGCTGGTGTCCATGCCACCGTGACCCAACCTAGCAGCTTCAAGCTGTGAATTGCACTTCGATGTGGATTTGATCGATTCATCCCTTGGCGTCATGACTGCGTGGTTCGACGATGGTCGTGGGGGTGCACAAGAACGTGGTGTTGGCTGTAAGGTCTCAGCTCCTACCTCAGCGTGGCCGACTTCGCTTGGGTGTTTGTTGGCAGATCTTGGCTGAGCTCTTGTGGAGGCTCACAATGACATTGATGGTTAATGGGACAAGTCAAGGCTTTGGCTTCATGTTAAGACTAATGATAAAGGTGTTGGTGGCCTCAATGACCTTGAGCGATATGGTTCAATCTGGTAACTCCCTACAACAATTGGGTGCCCATGATCAATTTGAAACCCTAGGTTCTCAAATTTTGCTAGGCCTTGGGTCCAGCAACAGCCTTCTTCAATGTGCCTCTATTTTTCAAGTTTTCGAGTTTGGTATCAAGGGAGTTTTCGGCTGACTCGTCTTCTGTTATGTCGGGATTGCTGTTCTTTTTGTCAAGCGGATTGATGATTGATATTCTCTATGATGAGTCTCAATATGTTTGCATTTTGAGTACCACAATTGCGGGCTTTGGCGAGTGGTGCAAGTTGTACTGGGGCGAGGATGATTTTGATTAGTTTGTCGAATTTTTACTTTCCCTTAAAGTAGTGTCTAATGTTTTGAGTCAGAAATCTCAAGATCATGACATTGTTTCCATTGTTGGTAATTATCTCAGGGATGTTAAGGCACTCTTGGATTCTGCTAGTTTTTACATCGTTGTTTCATAACTCCGTTCTATTGTATTAGATCAAATTATTGGTGTAGTACACCTCCTAGTTTGTTCTACCATAGCTCTAAGGTCAAGCCTTTTATGGCTCTTATATGCTCCCATTTTTATCTGGGATGCTCTCTTAATTATTTCTACCAAAATATACCCTCTGCAATTTGTACCAAAAATGCTATGTTAAAGGAAAATAACATTATGTGCATTCGTCAAAGTAACTGACGAAGAGGGAATCAAGGAATCAGTGATTATCAATCAATCAGCATCAAAGACGGATCAATCAGCATTTAATATATATCATCATTGTAATCGATATTTCCGTTGTAATTCCTTCCCTATATAAAGGGGCTATGAAATGAAATGAGTAGACCAATTCCAATTTCATTTTACTTTTACACGTTATTAGCACGCTCAGAGCAAATAGCCAAGAGAACAAAACCCTAGAAGAAAAAGATTATTTTTTTTCTTTGCCGCCAACCTAAAAAAAAATAAAAATTCCGGTCCAGACCGGCCTCCTCCCCTGCACAGTCCAGATCGGTCTCGTCCACGCCTGTAGCACAGCCCGCGCCTGCCCACAGCCGGCCGACCTCACCTTGCAGCAGCAGCGGCTGCTTTACAGCCGTGCAGCCCATCCCAGCAGCAACCTGCGCCGATCCCGCACATCCCGCGCAGCCCATCCCAGCCTTGCAGCAGCGCCTCCGATCCAGCCTCCCTCGCACGCTCCGCCTGCACCAGCGCGACTACCCAGCCCCGACGACCCCTTGCAGCACAGCCCCGCGCCCTGTTGCAACCCAGCCCCGTGCACTACTGCTGCTGCTGCACCTAGCACCGATCCCAGCAGCCCAGATCACCGATCCCACCAATCACCGATCCCAGCTGCTGCACCCAGAAGAAGATGCACCTGCAAACCAGAGGGCCAGATCGATAGCACCATCGGCAAACCAAAAACAGACGAGGAAAAAGCAGAAAGAAGAGAAAAGAAAAGAAAGAAAAAGAGAGAAAAAAAAAAAGAGTGTGACCCGGCCCAAAGAAAAGAGCCGGCCCAACAAAAAAAAAGGAAGCAGGCCTGCGGCCCAGAAAAAAAAAAGAAGCAAAGAAAAAGGCCCTGAGGCCCACCGAAGAAAATAGCAGGCCCACAGAGAAAAAAACAGATTACAAAGAAAAGAAAAAAAAAACAAGAACAAGGCCCACTACTGAAAAAAAAGGAAGCAGCCCAGTTTTTCTCACGCCCAAAAACATCGCTACGCACGCCTGCATCAACACGCGCGTGCGCTAGGATTATTTTTTTTTTCTCAAAATCAAGTATGTTTTCTTTATTTTATTTTATGATTTTAGCCAAGCATGTGAATTTTATTTTATGATTTTAGCCAAGCATGTGAATTTTATTTATATTTTCTATTTTTAAGCATGCTTTATACTTTATTGTTTATGCATTTATTATATTTTGTTATTGAGCATGTTTAATTAGATAATTTTGATCATTTCAAGCATGCCTTGTTATTTATGTTTTATATGATTATCTCTAAGCATGATTTATAATTATGTTTAAGCATGCTTTATATTTTATTTCTTATGTTTTTATTATGAAATTTTAAGCATGTTTCGTGATTTTTCTTTTACGCATGATATATTATTGCTCTCATTATGTGTAGCATATATTTTGTTGTATATTTGTGAATTTTGTGCATGCCATGAATTTTTTTTTATATGCTATGTTTTATTTATTATTAAATGTGTTATGGTTATTTTTGTAATGCAACATATAAATTCCATTTTGCCATGATAATGAAAATTCATGCGCATTATACACACTTACCATGATAAAGCATTTTCACATAGCATCGAAAAATGTGACCATTACGAATATTGGTCTTGAAATCTAATTCATATGTTTTGGAAAATAATTAACGTGGATGTCTTTATGACTGCGTAATTTATTTCTTCTCTCTTGTTTATGTAGATGGCTGATCCAACTCGACCTGAATTTGACATTTTGGACTCAGAAGGACTTGAGTACCACCGTTGGGTTTCCGATGTAGAAACTGCCTTGTGGCAAAAGACTACACTGCCACCATCCAAACTCCCAATGACCCCAAAGACGATGGACCGTCTGATAAGGTGAAAGCAAACGCCTTAATGTTTCTAAGGCGACATATTGATCCTAGCCTACGCTGGGAATACCTTCAGTTGAAGACACCCAAAAACTGTGGGATGCCCTTAAGGGACGTTTTGGGAACATTCATGACACCTTGCTCCCAGAACTGACCGTTCAGTGGAATGAAATCCGCTTGCTTGACTACAAAATGGTCAATGACTTCAACAAGGACATGTTGCGCCTAAAGGCACGTCTAAATTTCTGTGGAAAGGAACTCACTGAAGATGATATGATCCAGAAGACTCTTTCCACTTTTCCTACGTCAGCAATTATACTAGCGAACCAGTATAGGCTGGAGTATGATAACAAAAGAATCACAACCTTCAACAAGCTGATCAACCTACTGCAAGTGGCTGAGAGGCATAATGAGGTTCTTTTGAGCAACAATGCCAGGCCCGTGGGGACAAAGAAAATTCCTGAGACTAATTATGGCAAAGTTAAAGGTGGAAAGAACCCCAATGTAAAGGGGGTTGGACGTGCTGATCCCTACCCACGTGGCAACAATGCACCACGTGGCAAGGGACGTGGGGGTCGTGGTATGGGCCGTGGAGGCCCTCCCAATGTATGGCGCAGAGATGGTGGTGCTGGCCCTAGTGGTCATGGAAACAAGGTGCAAAGGGCACCTAAGAACCCTTCAGTCAAACAGGGTAGAGTTGACAATGAACCATGCTATAGGTGTGGAGTCATGGGGCATTGGTACAAGAACTGCCAAGCAAGCAACAAAGTAGCAGCCAATTACAAGAGGTATAGGGAGTCTAAAGAACAAGAGGCTCACTATATGGAAGAAGGAGGCCATGACCCAGACGTCAACCTCACAATTGCAGACTTCAATGGCAACAAGGAACTTGCTCAGTCAATGGATGCTTCAGATTTTGATTGATCTGCTTTATTTATTTTATTTTCCAAAAACAGTTGTGCAGGCATAATGCCTCATTTTTAATTAGACTATTACTTGGTCTTAAAGTTTATTTCAATAATAGTTTGATGAATTAGATTTCTGAACAAGACCTTGATTTGATTATCGTTGGCTTATTAATAAATTTCTGATTTTATTCTGAAGCATTGAATTTATTCAATTTTTATTTACTACACATATTCACATGGTTCGAAAAAGCACTATAAAGATGTAAAGCAATACATCTAGAGAAAAATTATTAGAATGAAAAAAATATATATCATTCTACTAAAATAGACATGCTCTAAAGAATATGAGTTATATCTTCTAAATTAATTAATAATACCTCCCATTTATTTATAGGAATGAATCGAGGAGAACTTGAGTGCTTAGTTGATAGTGGGACTACCCACACCATATTAAGGAATAGGCAATTATTCATTGAATTAATAGCCTATAATTCCTCTGTGACTACGATGATTGGATCATCCCAAGTAATAAAAGGGCAAGGAACTGCCAAATTTTTGCTGCCTAATGGCACAACATTTAAAGTCAGAGACGCTCTATATGCACCAAGAGCTAATCGAACCTTGTTAAGTTTCAAAGATATTCGTGCCAACGGTGATCATGTAGAAACACACTGTGAGAATGGAACTGAATACCTTTATATTACCTCTAATGAATGTGGAAGGAAACGCATTTTAGAGAAACTTATGAGTCAATCTAGTGGATTGTACCTCACTATGATTCGGATCATTGAATCCTATGTTGTCACCAACAATGAAATGTGGGACACTGACTCATACAGACTTTGGCATGACCGCCTAGGGCACCCCGGTCGTGACATGATGTTCCGTATTTTAAAGAACTCACACGGACATCCCTTCTTTCGAGTGAAAAATAAAATGGGAGAAAAATCCGCCACACTGCAAGGTGTTGGTCCTAGTATTGCTCAAAGGCAGCCATTGCCCTCTGAAGTACCAGAAGCACTACCTCCCTCCCATTATGCCTCATTGACTATTTCAAAGGCACATCACCTGTTTTGCAAAACCTGCTCTTTAGCAAAAACAGGATCGAGACCTTCCTATGCTAAAGATACAAAACAAAGCATTCCATTCTTACAAAGGATACAAGGAGATATTTGTGGACCTATCCATCCAGAATACGGACCATTCAAGTACTTTATGGTTCTGGTGGATGCCTCAACATGCTGGTCACATGTCGTTTTATTGTCCACAAGAAATGCTGCATTTGCAAAACTCCTAGCACAGATTATACGCTTAAGGGCTCACCACCCTGATCACCCTATCAAGTCTATAAGGCTTGATAACGCTGGAGAGTTTACATCAAAAGTATTTGATGATTATTGCGTGTCTATTGGGATCAATGCAGAGCATCCTGTACCCCATGTGCATACACAAAATGGTCTCGCAGAAGCCACCATCAAAAGGCTACAGATGGTGGCTAGGGCATTGGTTATGCGCACCAACCTGCCTATATCTGCATGGGGTTATGCAATATTGCACGCAACTTTACTCATTCGTTTCAGACCCACTGCTAGCCAACCATTTTCTGCGTACCAGTTGGTAACTGGATATGAGCCTGACATTTCACACTTACGCATATTTGGTTGCGCAGTAGATGTGCCTATTACGCCCCCACAGCGCACCAAAATGGGTCCTCAGAGACGATTTAGTATTTATGTTCGATACAAATCTCCAACGATTATCCGCTATTTGGAACCCTTGACAGGCGATCTCTTTACTGATAGATTTGCGGATTGTCACTTTGATGAGACAGTCTTCCCGTCGTTAAGGGGAGATAGGAAAAATGATTTTCCAAGGGAACGACAGGAATTGTCGTGGTTTGCCCCCACTCTGTCTCATTTTGATCCCCGCACTCCACAATGTGAAAGTGAAGTGAAAAGAATAATTGATCTTCAGAACGTAGCAGATTCGATGCCTGATGCGTTTACTGATATCGCAAAAGTGACGAGATCACATATACCAGCTGCAAATGTGCCTGCAAGGTTAGAAGTCCCCAACAAGGGGCACGGTGCCGCAGATAAAGGCACTGCAACCACACTTAGTGGAGGTGTGGTTGAGGCCGTGGCTCCCCAAAGGAAGAGGGGGAGGCCACTTGGTTCGATTGACACTCACCCAAGGAAGAAGAGGGCGAGTAAGGCACAAATCGATCCATTAATCATCAATATAAAGAATCCATCTCATGAGATTATCTCTGATTATAGTTATGTCCATGAATCAATACTGGAGGACGCTCCGATGTTTGAAATGATTCCAGAGAACAAAGAAATCTCAATGGATTATGAGAGTGTGTATGAGTTGATAGAAAGATCTTCCATACACATAGATGATGTATTTGCATACACTGTTGCTCAAGAAATCATAGAGCACGATGATATCGAACCACGCTCTGTTGCAGAATGTCAACAAAGAGCAGATTGGCCTAAATGGAAAGAAGCAATCCAGGCAGATTTAGATTCTCTGACAAAGAGACGGGTATTTGGTCCGGTAGTGCTAACCCCACCAAGTGTAAAGCCTGTAGGACATAAATGGGTCTTTGTCAGAAAGCGTAATGAGAAGAATGAAGTCTTGAGGTACAAGGCTCGCCTTGTGGCGCAAGGTTTCTCACAACGCCCTGGAATTGACTACGAGGAGACATACTCTCCCGTAATGGACGTTATAACGTTCCGCTACTTAGTTAGCTTAGTAGTTTCCGAAGGACTGGAAATGCAGCTCATGGATGTGGTTACTGCATATCTCTATGGGGATCTAGATTCAGAGATATATATGAAAGTGCCTTATGGCCTTACATTACCCAAGTCAAGTAACTCTAAACCACGGAGTGCGTTTGCAATTAGGTTGAAACGCTCACTTTACGGATTGAAACAATCCGGGCGGATGTGGTATACCCGTCTAAGTGATTACTTGATTGAGAAGGGATATAAGAACGATGAATTATGCCCCTGCGTATTCATAAAGAAAACAAGTTCCGGATTTGCAATTGTAGCAGTATATGTCGATGATATGAACATAATAGGTACTCTTGATGAAATAAGAGAACCGCGAGCTACTTGAAATCCGAATTTGAGATGAAGGATCTTGGGAAAACTCGATTCTGTCTAGGCCTTGAACTAGAACACCGACTTTGTGGAATACTAATCCACTAGTCTGCGTATGTCCAAAAGATGCTCAGGCGATTTAACATGGACAAAGCGCATCCTGCTAGCACTCCCATGATCGGTCGAAGTTTGGATGCAAGGAAAGATCCATTTCGTCCAAAGGAAGATGACGAAGAGGTGTTGGGAGCTGAAATTCCCTATCTAGCCCTCCCATGATAGGCGCATTATTGTACTTAGCCCAATGTACTCGACCAAACATTGCATTCTCAGTGAACTTGTTAGCTAGATTTAGCTCAGCGCCAACGCAGCGTCACTGGAATGGTATCAAGAACATTTTCCGATACCTAAAAGGAACCATTGACTTGGGACTGTTTTTTCCCTACAGAGAGACAAGAGGGACCGCAGGTGGAACTGCAATCCCTAAAGGAAATGTTGATGGGGAAAGCGCCACTCACTACACCGAAACGCCAAATGATGTTTTGGTTGGTTTTGCTGATGCTGGGTACCTCTCTGACCCACATAGAGGTCGTTCCCAAACTGGTTATGTATTTACCATTGGGAACACGGCGATATCTTGGAGATCAACCAAGCAAACCCTTGTGGCTACCTCCTCGAACCACTCAGAGATCATTGCTCTACATGAGGCGGTTCGTGAGTGTGTATGGTTAAGAGCTATCATCACACATATTCGAGGGACTAGTGGTTTGAGTTCTACCACCGAAGAGCCTACTTGCATTTATGAAGATAATGCAGCTTGCATCGAACAGATGAAGGTAGGATATATCAAGGGTGATAATACAAAACACATATCGCCAAAGTTTTTCTACAATCAGCAACAACATGCCCTCCTCAAGATTCAAGTTAATCAAGTAAGGTCTGAGGAGAATGTGGCAGATTTGTTCACCAAATCATTGCCTAAGGCCATATTTGAGAAACATGTGAAAAGCATAGGAATGCGAAGACTTTCCAAGCTCCCCTGATTAATGTAAGTATCAGGGGGAGGTGTAGACGTCAGGGGGAGTCTAACACACACATGTCATTCTCAAATGTAAACAGGGTGCGTTGTGCTCTTTTCCTTAGACCAAGGTGTATTTTTTGTACCACAGGGTTTTTATTGTTACTTGGCAAGGTTTTTAGTGAGGCAACAACTCATGCACCATTTCGTCTTTGACTTGGCACAAGGGGGAGTGTTAAAGGAAAATAATATTATGTGCCTTCGTCAAAGTAACTGACGAAGAGGGAATCAAGGAATCAGTGATTATCAATCAATCAGCATTTAATATCATCATTGTAATCGATATTTCCGTTGTAATTTCTTCCCTATATAAAGGGGCTATGAAATGAAATGAGTAGACCAATTCCAATTCCATTTTACTTTTACAAAGTGAATCATATTTTTGAGTCTCTCTTGCATCCTACCTTTTATGTAACAGTTATTGTGGCACAACTATATCATTTAATGAAATTTTCTAATAGGTAGAGTTTTATGCTATATCATCAATTATCATGTAAAGTACGATATGTGTGGTATCTAAAAATATAATTCACCTAACATTACTCTTGCACATATCATGTCAAAATAAAAGCACCAAAATTCTGGTCAAAGATTGAAACGATAAAAAAAAAAAAAAAACGTTGGGCAATTTGGTGTACCTATTCGGCTTCTTCATCAAGGTGAATAATATCACGCATTTGGTGATCTACTTTTGTATTAAATTACGATTCTGCCTTATAATTTGAAAAAATTTCTTTTAATATATATGATGAATCATGATCTTCTATACACTTCTAGAAAACTGTCATGTTCTAGTTTCCCTTTTGATTAAAGGCCACTCAATAAAACGCTTTCCAGCCCATGTTATTGGTTACGTGCCTCAATCATTGAACCACACGGTCCACACATATGCTCGAGCTGTTAATTAGCCGTTGCCATCCATTTTAACGTTGTCACAGTTCCCAATGTGGACCCCCAAAAGCCGCTCAAGGCTCCATTCCTCTCCTATAACTAGAACTCGCTACAACGACACAGCAAAAGCAAAGCTACGATCTCATACCTAGCTCAAACTTCTTCTTAGCACTTAGCAGCTAGCTCTCAGTTAAAATCAGCAATGGCACAGGTTAGCATTCCCAGGGCCTTGGCCTTCTTCTTCATGCAGGTGCTGGTCTTAGTCCTCGCGGCCGCAACTGTCTCGGCTCAGGACAGCGCTCCGGCACCGGCTCCCATGGATGCTGGAGCGGCTTACTCTTTGTCGGTCAATGGTGCGGTTATTGGAGCCTCGATTGCGGTCTCATTCTTCTCCTTGTTCAAGCACTACTTGAATTAGTTTCTCTAATATATATGACGGACTCCTAGTCCAAGCCAGCTATGAGATTCATGAAAATTTGTTATTTTTTCATATTGGATTGGAAAAATTGTATTTAAGTGTGTTTCTTTTGAGGAATTGATTTTGACTGCTATGTATTACGATTTTATCCATCTTATACTATGATTGTATGAAGAAAGCAGTATATTTTCTATTACCACCCAGTAAAACAAAACAAAAAATTACAGCGAAATTTATAAATAGTTCATTTATGGAGATAAATTGAAGAAACTCGCATGTCAACTTGTTTTATCTAGTTAAATGCGACTTTTTAACATGTTGGATAATATTTTTTTTTGTCTTTTAATGCTTCATATAAAATTTAGCACTCTCTTGACTCTTGAGTAGGGACTAGCTTGGATCATATGAATCCAATCATAACAGTGATAACACCATCAATTCCCGAAAATTCTTCCATGCTCCAAGCATGGAATACTCGGCCACATAAGCAGCCAATCCAACGGTCAGTGTTTGTAGTGTAATCGTGACCGTATATTTCGGTAAACTGGTAACCGGCTAAGAATTTTAAAACTTTTTCTCTCACTTAAAACCTGCATGTTTCCTTCCTCTCACTCTGCAACTCGTCTCCATCAATTTTTGAAGCATCTTCCTTGCTTATCTCTTCACCATCAACAGAGAAGTATGATTTTATAACTCAAAAATCAAATTCAAAGTTGTTCGGTCATTAACTAATCCCTCATCTCTTCACCACTAAAACAGAAACATGCTTTCCATTAAATAAGATCAACAGATTGAATTAATTTTATAATTTTCAGTTGTCTTGAATTTCTGCTGCAGCTCTTACAGAAGAGCTCAAATTGATATAACAACTTGATTTTTGTTGGACATTCTCTTCATGAAGATGGGTACACAGACCCGGTCTACAAATTGGATTTGATTGAGCCAAAAAGAGCAGAACAAATTACAAGGAAATAATTTTTGGCTTTGATTTTGAGGGAGAAAGTTTGATTGAGAAGAGTTTTTTTGGGTTTGAGAATGAGACGAGTTGCAGACAGGTGTAACTGATGGGCCTTTTCAACTTGTTTCAATTTAATTCAGTTGCTGTATATGCGAACAATAAAGAAACACAAGAAAGCGTGGCTGTTACTAGAGCACAGCAGCACCGCCAACGGTGATCGAGTCAACGGAAAACTGAATCAAAGAACCACCAGAGATGCCACAGATTTCGGCCTTCGATTCTCTCTTCAAACTCGACCAATGCACAAACCAAGATCACGGGGACGCCGGCAATGGAGAGGCAAGACGGATGGGACCAGTACCTCGTTGCGACATGGCCTAGCGGCCGAGATACGTACAGTCGACTCACTGTCGTAGCTTCGCGGGTCTGGAAAACGGGTCGAGAGGCCCGATGCTCTGGCCCCTTTGATCTGAATTGGGTATTTAAAAGCCTAGAATTAAATTTTGATAAAGGGTAGAGATCAAGCGGTGGGTTTATCGACGGCTAACATTGCACAACATTAATTAATAATTTTAAATTATTTTGGAAACTTTAAAAATCATAATAAATAACTCAGGTGTCTAAAAAACTTGCCGAAAATTCTCACAGACTTGTCTCATCCTGTACTTTATTATCAAATGAGTTTTGCTATTGGAACCTCCAAATTTACTCACTTAACCTCTATGTTTTTTGCACCTCTTCTCAAATTTTCAAATACTAAATTTACTCATTAAACCTCACTAAACTTCCTCAAATAACCTCACTCATATAATTTGCAGACAAATTATTATCTTTGAAATAAAAAACTTAGTCTTTTCAATGATTTAATTACTCTATAAATCTTAATTACATATACATTTTTTAATCAAACAACAAGCATAAATCTCTTTTCCAATAAATAAATAAATAAAAAAACCAAACACAAGGTATTGAGTTTCAAGAATTAATTTCTAATCAATAAGAAAATAATATGAACTGTTCTGTGTTTTTTTTTTTAGTTGTGCAAAAAAAATATATGAAGAAATCATTTTTTTAATGTTTATTTTTTTCTCTATTTTTTGTACCTCATGATTAATTATTTAAATATTTTTTTAGTATTTTTTTTTATTGGTGGCTAGCTCTTTTTTTTTTTTTTTTTTTTGCAAATATAATGTATAATGTATAAATCATAATAGAATTTACTCACCAATATGCGTTTAACATATATATCATACATTTTTATGTCACATGATCGTACTCATATTTTTAATTCTTATTTAATATATATGAGAGCTTTAATGAGTATGTAGTGAAATTGAAAAATGAAAATAGATACGCTTCGATCCATTTGGTCAACTAATTATACGCTTGTACTTCCCTAAGGGGAGCAAAATCACAAGGAGATAAACTTTCCGAAACATATAAGGATTTTGTGCGATCTAAATAATTGAAATTAGAAATTGATAAATTTTAAATTACCCGTCTATTTATAGAGTATTAATAGATATTATGTAAAAAAAATTAACTCCATCCGCCTTCATTTCGACATGAAATAAACCGGTCAACCCTTTAAAAACTTCTACTTCCCTAAGGGGAGCCGACCCTTGATGAGATAAAATTCCCTAAATTTTTATATTATTTGATATTGCTCCTACCCACGAGAGCGTGAGAGCTGACAGATTGAAAAATTAAGTTACGAGTGAGCGGTTATGAGCATATTAGTTTTATGTTGTATTTAAGGTTTAGGGTTGACCTACTAGATTGAGACCCAAACGACGACGAAAATAGCTGAAATTTTGACCATAATTATATCTTCTTATCATGATGACATCCAACGGTCGATTTTGATAAAGTCTATTTCCTACACATTGTTGCTCATGGAATGTATACTTTTCATTACAACTAATAAGCTAGTTATACCACATTAGTAGACATAAAAGAATTTTGTGCAATTCAAAAAATTGAAATTGAAAATTGATAAATTTGATATTACTCATCTATTTATAGTGTATTAGTAGGCATTGTGTAAAAAAATTAACCCAATCCGCCGTCGTTTTGACATGAAATAAACCGGTCAACCATTTAAAAGCTTATACTTTCCTAAGGGGAGCCGACCTTTGATGAGATAAAATTCTCTAAATTTTTACATTATTTGATATTGCTCCTACCCACGAGAGTGTGAGAGCTGACAGATAAAAAAAATAAGTTACGAGTGAGCGGTTATGAGCATATTAGTTTTATGTTGTATTTAAGGTTTAGGGTTGACCTACTAGATCGAGACCCAAACGACGACGGAAATAGCTGAAATTTTGACCATAATTATATCTTCTTATCATGATGATATCCAACGGTTGATTTTGATAAAGTCTATTTCCTCCACATTTTTCCTCATAGAAGATATATTTTTCAATACAACTAATAAACAAGTTAAATCATATTAGTAGGCATATAAGGATTTCATGCGATCTAAAGAATCGAAACTGGAAATCAATAAATTTGACGGTACCCATATATTTATAGCATATTAATAGGTATTGTGTAAAAAAATTAACCCGATCCGCCATCATTTAGATGTCAAATAAAGCGGTCAACCACTTATACACTTATAACTCCCTAAGGGGAGCTTAACCACGAGTAGATAAATTTTATGAAATTTTTACATTAGTTGATATAGGTCATACCCATGAGAGTGTGAGAGCTGACAGATCGAAAAAGGAAGTTGCGAGTGAGCGGTTATGAGCATATTAGTTCTATGTGGTATTTAGGGTTTTAGGATTGACCTAGTAGATCGAGATCCAAAAGACGACGATAGTAGCTAAAATTTTGACCATAACCATTTCTTCTTATCATGATAACATCTAACGGTCGATTTTGATAAAATCTATTTCCTCCACCTTGTTGCTTATGGAAGGTATATTTTTTTATATAACTAATAAAGAAGTTAGACCACATTAGTAGGCATATAAGAATTTTGTGCGATCCAAAAAAAATGAAACTTGAAATTGATAAATTTGACATTATCCCTCTATTTATAGCGTAATAATAGGTAATGTGAAAAAAAATTAACCCGATTCGTCGTTATTTCGACATCAAACAAAGCGGTCAACCTTTTATACACTTATACTTCCCTAAGGGGAGCTGAATCACGAGGAGATAACTTCTCAAAATTTTTACATTAGTTGATATAGTTCATACTCACGAGAAACCGATTGTTGGATGAGAAGATTGGAATGTTTCATGGTGTTATAAAAAATCCAGCCAGTTTCGCATTCGTTTCGACTTCAATCCATTTGGTCAACTATAATTACTTTTATAACCTATATTTATATATCAAAATTTTCAAAGAGCAACCCCATCAAGACATACAAAATTGGAAAAACTGACCGTTGGATGAGAGAGTTAAAATATTTTATGCCTATTGTAAAAAATTCAGCTAATTTCGTTATCGTTTTGACTTCGATCAATTCCGTCAACCAAATTTACCTTTATAACCATATATTTATTAATTACATTCTTCAAAGAGCAACTCCATCAAGACATAAGAAATTAGGGAAACCAATAGTTGGATGATAAACTAAGCGATGCGACGAGTTTATAAGAATTTTCAGAGAATTTTTTGGACTCCCGAGCTATTTATTAAATTTTTTTTGAATGTTTCAGAATGTTGAAAATGATTTTAAAGAAAAAAAAATCCATGCGGTGCAATCTAAGCCGTATGTTTGTCCACTGCTTGATCAGGGCCCTAAATTAAAATATATGAAGATTATATATGTGGCTCATATGAGATCAATACATCATCTTAAAAAAAAAAAAAAAAAAAAAAAAATTAGATCAATGCATTGGACTCCCAACCCGGTCCCCGCGACCCGACGACCTGAGTCGGCGACCTGCTGGAATCCTCCGTTCGGCCACTTCACGGTGTCACACCCGTGCCGTTCGATTCATCTCATTGTCGCCGACCTTCCTTTGGTACTGGTTTGTCCCGAAGAGGGAGAATCGAAGGCCGAAAGCTTCTTCATATTTTTCCGGCGAATCCGGTGACTGTTGGGGATGCATGAGGCAAGAAACTTCTTCTACTCACCATGCTATCCACTCATCATGCTATACACTTTGGTATAATTTGTTTTCGAATTCGGTTTAATTTTGAAGACTTGGATTTCTGGGTTTTTCGTGAAAGTCAGCCTCAGATCCATGAACCTTGTTTGGTGCTGGTTCGGGGCAATGCCGGTGTGCCATGGAGACGGTGGGCTAGCTGGGCAGTACCGATTCGGGGGTAGGAGTGGTGCTTCTGTTGTGTTGTATGGCGTGCTTTTGCTTTTTGCTGGGATTGAATTGGTTATGGCGTCCAAGGCCATGAATTCGAAAGAGGAATCGTTTGTGATGTTGGTCTGCGTTTGAAGCACAACCAATTATCAATACCGGAATTAGAACACAGCAACACGCAGATGAGATTGGTTCAAGGAAGCAAATAGAAGAAGAATACCAGAAGCAATTTACTCAAGCAATTTTGATGAGTTACCCAAGCAATTCGTCCTCGTTCGTCATCTCTCAGTGTGAAACAAAAAGAGAGAGAGAGAGCAGAGAGAAGAAGAGATGATGAGAGATGTTATTGACTACCGGGGAACAGGCTAAGCCTTTCCCACCTACATGGTACTGCTCACGTGACTGGGCCCAAACAACCCGAGCACTCCAAACTCGGAGCATGGAAGACGTTCTCATCAATTCCTGAATACTAGATCAGCCGAATTCTGTTTTGTTTTTGGTCAAAGGAAAAACAGAATAATTGTGTATCACATGAGATTTGGTAAGATCCTCCATGCCAACCGACCAAATATTGATTGAAAGGCCAAACCAACAGCATTGCAATTTGCCAGCCACAAGTCTGGCATGGTCGATTTCAGTAAAAGTGGCTATCAGACTCCACGTGCACGTGCAAGCTGTCGACGAATAATACAATCATGACTCGTACAATGTAATTATTGACAATGATTTTATTTGTAAATCTCAAGCATATCAATGATAAATGGAAGTGCTTGGGGTTAGCCCGAGTGGTGAGGGGTTAGAAATTGGGTTAGAATGAGACTAGCACTTCCGGTAATCATGTTGTATGGTTATAATTTTTTTCCTTATAATTTCCCTCTGATGTAAGGAAAAAAATTATAACCATACAACATGAAAAATGGATCAAAACATTGCAACAACATAACTTTTCAAACATTTATTAACTTCTCAAAGCTTTTTGTAATCTCCAATTTGAGTGCTCGATGATTTTTTCAGAGGCCAAAAGTGGCATTCGTGTTACAATGTTTGTTCATGACTTATGTTTAGGGAGAGAGGATCAAGAGAGGACGTTCTTAAACTTTTAAAGTGAGGATGTTTTTATTTTTAGCATGTATTTTAACAATCACACCATTCATTCTCTAGTTACCTACATACATATGAATTCTACAAAACATTAGCCAAATTGGAAAACATCTAACCATTTGATTAGCACAATTTCGTTTTAATTTTATCTAACGGATTACGTTTGTTTACACAATTTTGAATAACCAAATGATTATGCAATTTGTTGATTTTTTGTAGACATTATTCTTGCATAGAAATCTAAAGGATCAAAGGTTGAGATCATTGAATTATGTCACATACTTATGTAAAATAATAGAAATCCTCAAATTCTTAAAGTAAGGAGGTCATTTCTAGAACATGCCTCTATGTTTAGGTACCATTTTGGTCCCCGTGAAAAAACATGGGGTTTTGCCTGTTTGTCCAAAATCATGAAGTATTTTGCCCAATCAATCAACCAAGTTGGTATTCTGCCCAAGTACACAAACTTTAGGTGAAAAGACTCCTAAGGGTAGTCCTTTTTAGGGTAGTGCCAAATATATCCTATGCTGACTTTTGGGTCCAAAATTTACTTTTTCTTAGAAAAACCTGTTCAAACTTTTGAGAAAAACAAAACTAGCCTTCAACATGCCCAAGTTTTTCACCTAACGTTTACTTTAACAGGCGGAATCACTGCTGTTTGTTTCTATCCTAAGCTGAGGCAAATTTTCTTAAGAAAAAGAAAATCTGAACTTAAAGGTAGTATAGGATAAAGGCCGAACACAATAATCAACAACAACATATAACTTGCAAATTTAAAAGTCTTGATGAAGTGGATGAGCACACTGAAAATATTTATTTAAACATAATTACAAGCTAAGAATTTAGAGCCTCATTCTCAGGTAAACAGCTAAAAAGCTATTTAGCTATCCATAAGAATGATTACAGATACTTACTTGTAATGAAAGCACACTACTTCACACTAGACAGGAAGGGAAGAGCACACTGCTACTATGACATTCTTACTTCTTGAGAGAAGACTCTTCTGCTCAAGTTTCTTAACTAATTTCTCGATGGTGGAATTTTTTATGTTCTGTTTTTTCCAATGCCTTACAAACTGAACCTAAGGCTCCTTATATAGGGAGCGGAACTCAAACTAGAATTCAAAACATAAAAATGTACAGCACAACTCCATTATTTTCTGCTCTCGTGAATGCTCCTGATGATGGAGGTCGGTTGGCGAAAAGCAGATTCCTTTTGGTGAAATGTTTTTCACCTTGCTCTTTTTGAAAAGCAAAAGCAGCTTTTGAGAAAAGTCTAAAAGATGCTTTCGGCGCTTTCTACACCTGCTGCCTCACATGTTCTCGTCTGTTTCTGAATTGTGGCCAAGGACAAATGAGTTGTTATCCATCCGGGCCATTCGGGCAGTAGTTGCATTTTCTTCGACATCTGTATCAACATACATTTTGTAGTGGTTGTCATTTTCAAGATTTTCAACCCACTGTAAGCATGCCAGTGTCGAGTCTATTTCCTTTCTCGTGAAAGATAGGAAGAGGTCACTGCTAATTACATCAGGATGATCGTAGGCAGTGATTATTGTTTTCTCTCCTGCTGCCATGAATGTATTTCTTGTATCTTCTGAGATGATCTTCTTGATATATTCTAGAGACATGGCTTTCATCCATGCAATGCTTGAATTTGGCTGGCCATTGTATCCAACACAGGCGGGCTGAAGATATCTTTTTTGAATGATTCTCACATAATGATAAGGAGAAATGTATTCAACTTCACCATTTGTTTTTTGAATCCATTCTGGTGGAGTGGATCTGAACTTCAGTCTAAGCATGCAGTCATTTTTTCTGACATTTTTGACTGTGTTGACGATGGACAAAACCATCGAGACTGTGTTGATGATAGGGGGCAGGCCTTTGAGATCATCATTCGTTTTGGTCCATAGATTATGGACAAAACCATTTTCAACAAGCCAAAGCTTGTGTTCTTGAGGATGTTCACTCTGAATATTTACTGAGTATCTTCCCAACATAAGGTCCTGCAACAATGAAGAGGGTTGGAGGAATACATGCCTCAGAATTATGACTTCCTATCAGATTATGGAATTCAAACCAGTCTGATTCTTTTAAGGCTATGATAGGAATTCTAGCACTTTCTGGATCTTCAAGATAGTGAATTTTTTCACTTTGAACAGCACTCTACTGTGTAGGAACTTCTTCAAACTGTGGTCTAGCATTTTCATGGAGTTCTTCAGCTAATGCGAAGAGAGCTGGGAACATCAGACCACTGTTTCTTCTTTGAAAGGCAAATAAGAGATTATCTAGGATTGCCTTCTGGTGGTAAGCTAGCCTCCTGCCAGTTCTAAACACAGGATCCTCAAATGTTTGAAGTTCATAATTAAAAACATTTATTACTCTAGTTGGAGTTGGTTTGCTTTTTGGCAAAACAATAGCCTTCAACGGTCTTGATGAGCCTTTACCGTCTGCCGTTTGAGACGGGCTAGCCAATCCTTTACCCTGGGATTGATCAGTTGTGGCTAGTCCTTTTGGACCTAGCAGGAACCTTTTGAGGATTTTTTCTTTAGGATCCTCAACAGTTTCATGTTCTTTCCCAGTCCTTCTACTTCTGGGATTGCGACCTTCGTCGTCATCTTTTCGACTGAACATTGCCATTTCTCTGGTTAGGGCGTCTGGAAGATAATTTTTGTTTCCTGCAATCAATTCAACACTATAATCATATTGGTTAAGAAATAATTGCAGTTTGCTAATCTTCCTCTATCAGCAGCTTTATCAAGTTTAAAATTTTTAAAGTTCTTTACTCTAGCACAATCGGTGCGAATAGTAAAGGGTTTTCCAATAAAAGCTGGTGAATTTAAAATTGTTTTCTTGACAGCCAAAATTTCTTTTTCCCCTGTGGGATAATTTTGTTCTGCAGGGCTGAACTTGCCGCTACAAAATTTGCAGATCTTTTCAATATTAGTTCCAGGCGTCTTTGCCAAGACAACACCGGACTAGTAATTATCACTCGCATCTGTTTGGAGGATAATTTCATCATTTTCCTCTGGTTGTTGTAGAGGAGGGAGATTTTTGCAGAGATTTTTTATTTGCTTCACAATTTTTTCATCATCTTCTGTAAAGTTCCATTTTCTTTTGGAACTCGTTTTAGGAGATAACATTGCTGTTAGTCTTGAGATTTTAGGAATGAAATCTCTCCCATAGTTTATGACTCCTAAGAATCTCTCTAGACTCTTAGCATCAGGAATTTTATCTGGGAATTTCCAGATTTTCTCAAGGATGTGGGGTTGGAGTTTTATCACTCCATTCTTGATATTTATTCCTAGGAAATCAACTTCATCGAGGATAAAGAATATTTTCTTTTCTCCTAGGATAATTCCATGCTGAACTATTAGCTTTACAACCTCGTGGAGGTGTTTCATGTGTTCTTATCTGTTTTTAGAGACGACAAGGATGTCATCAATGTAGACGACGTAGAATTCAGCAACATGTTTAAAGATGTCATCCATCTTTCTTTGGAAGATTGAAGGGGCTTGTTTTAGGCTAAAGGGCATTACTAACCATTCGTAATGTCCTTGTGGTGTTCCGAATGCAGTGAGAAGAACACTATCTGGATGCATCTTGACTTGCAAAAAACCCGATTTTGCATCGAATTTGAAAAGACTTTAGCTCCTCTGAGCTGGTTGATCAATACTCTTACTTGAGCAATTTGATAATCGTTCTTTAACAGTCTTCTTATTGACATCTCTGTAGTCAATTACCATTCTAGCTTTTCCTCTGAGGTTTTCTGCATGATTTCTCACGTAGAATGCTGGAGCATGATGAGGGCTAGTGGATGGTTGAATTAATCTCTTGTTCAGGAGATCTTCAATATCTTTTCTGAATTCTTTCTGATCTTCCTCTTTGTATTGAGGAATAGCTTTGACATGACAGATGACATTCATATCATGTAATCTTAATTCACAGACCACTGGGTCTTTTTCCCAAAATTTCTGAGGGTCTACATCGATATTCTGTTCGAGTAGTTTCTTGATTTTATCAAGAGTAGGGATTTTCTGAGATTCAAGCTTATTCTGAAAGTGCTTGAGGTTATGCTCATGGATGAAACTAGCTTTACTAGTTTCTTTTTCTTCTTCTTCTTCTTCTTCTTCTTCAGAAGATTGTTCAACAAGTAATTCTTGTTGTTGTTTGATTTGGAGTATGGGTTCGAATTTGGGCTTGTAGGGAGTAAGATCACCACGATTTTGTTGCGATCTCTGATATTGGGTAGTAAAATTTGGACCTACCACACTTCTGGCTTGTGTGAGCATGTCTGCCTAGAACACCCGTTCTCCTTTTCTGAAGCCTATTGCTTCTTCATCCTGGATGTATCTCTGTTGGGGAATAAAATCATTTCCCAACAAGAAATCTGATCCTTGGCTTTCTGATTGCCAAATAGTTTGGATGATAAATGTTCCTCCACCAATGGTGATATGAACATTCTTAGCTACCGTACTCATGGTTAGGTGGTTTCCGTCAAATTGGACACCAGTAGCTATTCTTTTCTTATCTTCTTTCTAGAGTTCTTCTGGAATTGCAAATCTTTTTGCAACTGAGAATCCTGATCCATTATCTACAAATGCATGTAGATGATATTTCTTGTGGTCAGGAAATTTTAATCCAATCTCTATGTAGTTTTTTTTATTTTTTTTTTTTTAAGGAAGCGGAAATAGGACTAACTCCACGTCCTACCCCGAAATTTTATTAAGAAAAATAATAAGGTTACAAATGAGCTGGCGGACCAAACCAAACCATGCTCAAGAGAAAGAGAACAAAAGCAAAAGGAAGCGGGGGACTAGGCCAAGACCGCATCCGATACAAACAAAGTAATAAGTAAGACAAAAGTTGTTGTATCTACTTGCAGAGACGATTTTCGACTGTTGAAGCTCATTTTCTTGAGCTTGTTCCTGTGGTATGAATGGTTTGCATTCTTCTGAAACAATTTCTGGTGGTTCAACCAGTTCTATAGTTTCATCGATTTTTTCTTCCTTTATTTTTGAGGAAGACGGTTCCATGATTTCTTGGAATAGAGTTTCTATTTCTTTCTCTTTTTGTTCAGAGAAATATTCTTCATATTCTTGTTCTACAAGTTGGCTGATAAGGCCATTCTTGGTTTTTCTTCTTGCTTCAGCTATGAAGCATTCTTTGTGATAAGTCTTTTTTGACTCTTCACAAAACATAGGAAGTCCATTCTTTTCGTGACATAGGCAGTAGTCACAAACGAATGTACCAGGGTTCACCTGATAGGAAGATAGTATATTGTCTATCTTACTTTCTTCCCAATTTTTGACTTTTAGAACATTCATCTGTCTGGATTCTAAGTAGTCTACTTCAGAATCTGTCTCAGAGTCAAATGATTCTTCTTCATCAGACCACACAGAGTAAACTGACCTATCATCTTCTTCATCATCAGAATAGGCTATTTCGTAGCCCTTCATATTTACTGTTTCTACTATAGGTTCATATACTTCAAAGAGAGCTTTAGTAGACCTTTTACCCTTTTCCGGGCATTCATTGGCATAGTGCCCTTCTGCTTTACATAACCAGCATCTGCAAGCTTTCTTGCCTGGTTGTTTATTCTGATAGTTACTTTGGTGATTCTTCTTTCTCTCTTGAAGAATTTCTTTTTAGGATCTTCATCCTGTTGTTTCTTGAAGTTGGAACTTTTCTTGAATTTCCAATCTTTTTTCTTATTACTCTTTCTGAATCTTTTCGAGTAATATTTTTCTTTTCTTTTCTTGTGGAACTTGGATTCATGACATCCCCAGTTGGTTGGCATATCCAATATTTCATAACAGAAATTTTCAACTCCTTTGAGTTGTTTCTTTGCCATCTTGGCTCTAAGATTGGCTTTGCATTGCTCTTTTAGTAATTGCCTTATTCTGTCGGCAATTCCTCCAATTGAAAATCTTTCAATTGGTTTTTCAGCTATGCTTTCTCTCACATCTGTTCTCCATGGTTCAGGGAGTTTTCTGTGCAACAGGTTGACTAGATCAGTATTTTCTAGTTCACCAATCGTACAGTAGTACTCTTGAAATTCATTCAAGTATTCTTCAAAATATCTCATGTCACAAATTTTGAGAGCATAGATATTTGATTTGGCCATTTCTTTAGCCTTCTCACTCAGATTTGAGAGATCTCCACAGAATTGATCATACAGGGGTACTGCAAAATCATACGGAGATTTCGAATTCTTGATTTCTTCTAGCCAGTCTTTTCCTCTGGCAGTCTCTTTGAAAGAGAAGTAATACTTTTTTGCTACTCCGGTGAGAGTAGTTTCGTAGTACACCTGAAGATCTGGTGCTTCAAATTTTCCAAGGGTTAGAGCAGAGGCCATCATCAGGCTATCAACCCATTGGTCAAGAGTTTTTCTCTTGTCTAGGTTTAGCCAGATACCATGAGAGGAAATTGGTACTCTGGGTATATTGTCCTCTGGGACAAATCTTTGGGAATTTCTTTCTCCATTTCTTCCCGTAGGGGCCTTTTGTATAGGGAGTTTTATTTTTCCCTTTTCTCTAACGATGAAAGTTCTGGAATTGGAGTTTTCTCCTTCTTCCATTTCAATACCTTGATAGGGAAGAAGTTTTCTTTCCCTTCCTGGTTTGAAAATTTTCATTTCTTCGATTAGTTTTTCTAATCGTTCAGGATTTTCGCAAGATCCTGCTTCATCATAGAGATCATAGAGCTTTTGTGCTCTAAGCATATTTACTGGTCTATTCAGATCAGCTTCTAATTCTTCTTCAGTGATAGGCTCTGTTGGTTCTTCAATAGAGAATTTGGCACCACTAACATTAGCTTCTCTAGTGCTGTAGCTTCTTCTAAGAAAATTTTTGTTTATCCTGACATTTTCAGGACAGACGTCACTTTTTCTGTGATCGTCGAATTTTAGACTGATATCTCCAGTCTTTCTGCTTTCATAATTTGCCGCTTTGGCATTTTCTGCTGGTTTTTTCGGACCAGATAATTTCCATTCAATGGTAAAAGTCACTTCATTCCAAGTAACCTTGTGAATCTGTTGTGAATGGTTCTTCTGACTAGTGAGGAATCCAGTAGTAAGACCTGAGATATTTGATATCCTTGTCTAAGGTTCTACTGTGGTACTCATAAGTTTATAGTATATTCTGTATACTATTGCGAGTTCTTGCATATCTTTTTTCATTGATATGCCATCTATCTTGACTCTCAGTCTGAGACAGTGAGCAGTTGAAATTGGGAAATTGGGAAAGCAGTTGAAATACGCCACCTGATTGCATAAGGATGCTTCAAGTGTTCCCAACATACTAGCTTGAAAATTTGTTAGTCTATTATCTTGTAGGACACATAGAACTGAACAGTTTATGCCTTCTCGGGCAAGAAGTTTTATGCCTACTTGGACTGCTCCAATGTGCATAAATTGACAATTTTTTGTTCTTGCTATGGCAACTTCATCAGAAGTGATCATCAAGAGATCTGTTTCTCCTGTTGTAGAGGGGGTTGTAAATTCTAATAATTTGAAATGATGGCTATCCATCAGGTCAAACTTTCCCCTTTTGTAGATTTGTTTAAAATCTAACTTAGGAATTGAGGAGTTTTTTTACCTCCTGTTCAATTTTGTTGAATTCGAATTCTTCAGCATTTAGGAGTTGTACTCCTTTCTTTTTTCCGAAGATGCTCATCATTTTGACATCTCGTGCTTCTTTCGGGTTTTCATACCCAATACTAGTATGACTAGTAGATGGTTCCAGAAAAATCATGTTTGGAACAGGATTCTTTTCTGGTCTTTCTAATGGTTTGAATCCATTAGCATTCTTTGTTTTTACTGTAGGCACTTTCTTGTCCTTCAGTATATTTTTCATAGATTCCAGCGTTTTTTGCTGATAATTGATTTTTCTACTAACACTTGTTAGCTTTTCTTCTTCCGTTTTTGGAAGTTCTTTGATATAATCTCTTTTGTTTTTCACTTTTTCTAATTGGTAGATTATAGCTGGTAATTTTTCTAGATGATTTTGACATCTAGCCAATTCTTTCTGCAGGTTCTGATGTTTCTCATCAGAGGATATAAGTAGAGAATTCAACTTCTCTAATATTAATTCAGACATTGTCCCCATAGGGGATTCCCCTTTTGAGCTCTTTGCAAGCTCTGATACCAGTGATTTGCGGATCACCAATGCTCATGTAATCAAGAGGTTTTTGTTCCCCTTTAAGAGGATATAATAGATTTTCAATATTCTGCTCAGCTTTATAGATTGTTTTCTGAACTATAAAGATGATATCCCAGTAGTCAGGAGTTTCTCTCTTAAGCCTCGCCCTATAGTCCTTTAATTTTCTCAACTTTTCTCTTTCTTTCTTCAATTCTTTACTCGTAATATTACAGATAACAATTAACTCAAGTCTGTCAACGATCGAAATTATGAATAGTAAAATTTAACTGTTTACCTTTGAATATAGAGGATGAAGTTTAGCTGCAATTATAGTGTAGACAAATAAATTCAAAATGGGCTCACCGCGTTTCATCAAAAAGGAAAATGAGAGGAAACAAATTAATAGTAAAGGCAAGGATTAGAGAGAGAGAGATGAAGGAAGGGTACTAATGGTATAAACCTTAAGTGAAAGGAATAGTTGGGAGAGAAAGGAAAAACTTTTGTGTCCCCAAAGTTGGTAGAGTGTATTTTAGTATTTTGTGGGTAAGTGGTCATTATCCCAAAAAACATTACAAGGTGTCCCAAAGAAGAAGCCAGTTTCGACAGTTCACACAGAACAACTTGCAGAATGAGAAAAAAAGCGCCCACATCCACACTACTTAACAATTGACCGATCTGGTAAAAACCAAACCAAAACACGGCTATAATGTCGGTTGTTATGTTTCCTATTCATTCTATGGTAAGTTAGATAGTCCAACAATGTACGGTAGAGGAACCCCAACTTGTTCTTTTATATTTCCAAATAGTGGATCATACACTAATATTCTACTTCCATGCACAGCATCTACAGATTACACAACGATACGCAGACCCTGCCCTATTCCAAATTCTTTTTCACATCTATAATTACTGTCAATTTCTATATATACCACATGTATGTGAATTACTGCATAAGATCCTGTCTTCAAGAAGCAGTGCCTTTGGACTCTTGAATGTCCAATTCATGTTCTGCTACCAAAACACAGGAATCTGCTTCTAGAGACGAGACTGAGCTCTTCTGCTCCTTCAACACTGAATCCTTTGGAGAATTGAGCATTTCAGTTGTGCATTGCACATCAGGATCTATGCCAACCTGGTCTATGTCATGAAGCGCTGGCGATAAATACTTTGCCACCGTGACAAATAAGGCCGATCCATCATGCAGCTCTGTGACACTCTGTAACATGGAGCATTAGGGAACAAACAACACCATAGCAATTAATTGAATAAAGTAAACAAGTGCAGTTGTGAAATTGTGGTCGTCTAAGGCAATCTAACAAATTACAGAAAAATGAATAAGAGCTGTGCTGCTTAAAGAGAAAAAAATGCAACAGCTATCCCATGAAGGTTCTGTGATTAAAATAAATGATTAAAATAAATTTCTAGATGATTCAATTAAGAACACAGTATATTTTCATGCTATATAAGAACTGACTACCTGAATTTTTCCTTTCCCAAAGGTTCTGTGACCCACAAGAGTAGCTCGACGATTGTCATGCAGTGCCCCTGCCAAGATTTCACTTGCACTTGCGCTGCCCTCATTGACCTGTTTAGACAGTAGAAGATTGAAACCGATTAGCATCCATTGCAAATATGAAATGGAGAGTCTTCAAAGATATGAGTGCAAACTCTACTTGAAAGCAAAATGATCAACATAATTGCCTGTTTTACTTGCCATTAATATCTTGCTGAGTTCAGTATATATGCATTTGGCATGATATTGACAGTATTTATCGGCTCTTTAATATGTATATGTCTACTTGATCCACATAAAATAATACCAATTTCAAATGTGAAAATTCAAAACTCACAAGCACAACAAGTGGATCATGTGTGATAGCATGCCCATCTACCATATTAATTGGTAACAAGTTCCCTTCCCGATCAACAGTGTTGACTAGAGTTTCATCCCCGTCTAGCCAAATTTGGGCAACATCAAGTCCAGCTTTCACCAGTCCCCCCTGAAGATTTTAATTGAAGGCAGAAATAAAACAAACTGGATATTCATAAATGAAAGTAGGAAAACAAATTATAAGAACTTTCACTTATGTACATGAGAATAAAAGTTACCGGATTGTTCCTCAAATCCAGTATGTATGAATGTACACCCTGACTCTTCATTTCCTTGATAGCATTTTCCATATCAGCTGCAGCAGTCTGTTGGAGTGTATATACAGAATTACTCTAATCAGATCCTTGTTCAGCCAATGTATGACAATAATCTCATACTTTTAGTAAAACTATTCTATAGAAAATGCATTTTATTTTTGCTATTCCAAGATAAAAGTGACTGCAATAATGACCTGAGAGAAGGCTGACAGCTTCACATAACCCGTCTTTGTTAAATGTCCATCTGGGGTTCTATGAGGGATGGTTGCAGTTGAAATTGGGGAAACCTTAATGAACTCCCGAGGTAATTTCACCTTCAACCAGATGTGTCATATTTTCAGATCAGTATACTGAAAAGCATTGTGAAATTAAATGAATGCTTTGCTTGATACCGCTGATCTTAAAATATTTAAGTTGTCTGTGCGGTCACAAAGCAACCAAATGCATTACATAATGAATATAGACTATAGAAATGCCAGCATAATGAACGATCGAGTACCTCTCTTATACTAGCATCACTTCCCAAATCATTGCCCTGAACAACAGAACGTGAAAAATTAGTTGGCTGAAACAATTTGGAATTTCTGGCCATAGTCTACAGGATTAGTATATAGCTCACAAATTCTAATTTCTGCTGCAACTCAGAAATAAAGGGAATTGATGATTACACTGTGAACTTTTACTGTAACAGTTGTTCCAACTCGGCCCCTAAGCTTCTGTACTGCTGCTTCAGTGTCAACACCATTAAACTTCTCACCTGAAGTGATACACACATTATTTGAAATTACGACAAGTTAGTTATAAATTATAATGTATTGCAGCAGAAACTAATATTAAATTAGGCCATGGAGAAACAGAATTTTGCAACACATTGTCATAATTAAGGAACATCCTACAATGCAGAAAGTAGTTAAAGTTTGATTTAATCAAGAGAAAATTTTAGTGGGTTTAAAGAAGCAGAACAACGTAGCAGGGAGTCCAGTAGAAAGAACTTTTGAGAAATGAAACCTATTTAAGTTCAAGAATCTGGGAGCATTAGTTTTATGAATCAATGCTACTTTGTCTTGAGAGAGCTCATGCCACAAGGTTTTATTTTTTTTATGGAATTTGAATTTTGACCAACTAAACAATGTAATAATGTTAGGATTCAAGTACCAAAAGTTATAGGAATACCAGCCCTTTCCAGCCTTATAAAAACAAAAAATAAAAAATGAAAAGGAAGAAGCCAAATACTAGATCTGTGGCTTACCGTTAATTTCAACCAACTCATCTCCCTCATGAATACCAGCACGAGCAGCTGGGCTACCGTCTACACAAGACATAACAACCTGCAATTTCCGATCAAAATTATATACATGAGCATGTGCTCATTGATACATTTCTTTCTCCTACTCGAAATACTGCTCACTACAAGTGACAGTGCTTAGTACTAGAACTTGTTCCTCCGTGAGCATAGATAACAAAAGGAAAATAATAAAAACAAAGAAAGGTTATTTTTGTATGATCTCACTAACCAGATGACCTGTTCTTGGTTCAGTACCTATGAAAAGGCCAACTCCTTGTAGATTTCCATTGCTTCCAATTCGAAAACTTTGATATTCCTGCAAATAAAAGGCATAATTAGCTTGCCATTCAAGGACATATCACAACTGAACTAACTCTGTGAATTGAAATTGTACTGTAATTGGCAGGTTAATCAGCATGACACTGACAAAGCAGAGAGAAAACTAATTGTAATACCTTTGGACTAATAATCTTTGTAAAGGGATCACCAAGAGTAGAAAGCATTCCACTGATCTTCATATAAGCTGCATCCGCTGACCTAAGGGGAAACATTTCGACCATTGTTTGCTGCAACTTAAGATCCCAATCTGCAGAAGAAGAATCCAAGTCTCAAAGCCAAAGAACCCCAAAAAGAGTGGAAAAGAAAGAAAGAACTATCCAAATACTCAAATAGTTGATTTCTTGAAAAGTACCTAAATAGTAAACACTGAGATCATGAACATTTAGAATGGAGTGTAATAATCTTCAAGTGCAACATTAATTTGTATGCCAGTCATTGAAAACAAAACGGATAAAGTACCGCCAATACCTTGATGATTAAATGTTGGGTCTACGAATGTTTCTCTAATTAAACCCCAAGCCTCCACAAGAGTTCTTTGTACTGAGTTCACCTGATAAACAACCATATTAAGTCAGTAACTAGCATCATATTTGTGATCCAGGCAAAACCAAGTTGGGACTTTACAAAAAAAAAATAACAACTTGAATTGAACTATGATCTATAGGCAAAACCAAGCAAAACAGAACATTCATCTTTTTTTTTGGTCTAAAAAACAGAACATTCAGCTAATCCCAGAAACAAATTACAAAAAAAGAAGAAGAAGATATTAATAAAAAGAAGGATAGGAGAAGAGAGCTGTTAAATCTATATTCATTTTGTGTTGGCTTGATTTCTTACAGTGTTAAGATTGTAAGATATATGAATAATCTGATTACTATCATAAAGGGATCAGATTATTGTGACAAAGGAACAATCTCATTTCAACACATCAACTATATTCAGAAGTATGTATAATCGAAAGTTCTCATATTCAGTAGTATATAAAGAAATTCTATCTTGGTACTTAAACATTCGACATCTGGTTTTTTCCAAGTGATGTAAAATTCAAAAGTTTGCTTGTTTGGTTGTTCTTGTTCATATTCCTTTCAGTTTATAGAAGTGTTAATTCAAACCAGACAGTTCAGTTAAATTTAACTACAAGAAACACATATATAAGACGCAATTGAATAGAAAGAAAATGGATGAATCACCTCAGTAGTGCGTGAAACCGGAAAAGCAACGGTCAACGACTCTGCCATCGCCGGAGAATCGAAACAGAGCGAAAAACTGGCAGCAGCGGCAACAGAAAACGCAAGAAAGCCTTTTCTAATGGACCCAAAGAGTTCCTGACTAGAGTTTTCATGAGCTTCAGACTTTGCAGCAATGACTCTCCATTTCCGGCTCACACTGCGATCCGAGCATGAAAACCGATGCGGGGGCAGTAAAAGTGAGGTGGGTTTTGGGAATCTGGGCGAAATTGGTGAGCAAGGCGTTGGTTTGAGATCCAAGTTTGGGCAAAGAGGCTCCATTGTTGGTGTTGTTGTTTGAGGACCAAAGCGGAGAATGAGGGAAAACAGAGGAAGGAGTTGAATATTGTTTACTACAGTTATAAGTTTGTTTGTTTGGATTCTGGTGCTGGGGTCCATATGAATCTTCTCCTGCTGCTTCTGTGGCTTGAGATTCATTTACCGTAGCCTCAGGGTTTGCTACACGTGTATATGGTAAGAGGCAGAGGTTCAACTTTGGAATTTTCCATTTGGTTGTTTCCAATCTGTTCTCTAACAATCTCTCACTCCATTGCCAAAAAGAGGGGGAAAAAAACAGTTTCTTTCACTAGCACTTTCTTCCGGTTCGAAATCCTGGGTTCTCTCTTCGCAAAAAAAAAAAAAAAAAAAAAGAAATCCTGGGTTCTCAGGTGTTGCTTGTCCTTGGGCCCAGCATTGGCCTTCTTTAATGGGCTTCTATATTTCAGATTTTCAGGTTTCGACCACCCTGTACTGGTCATAAACCTGAAAACTCATTATCTAGTTATGGCCCTAAACTCATGCCATTATTTAAATTGAAGGATTAAATTCAATTTATCATTTGAGGTTTGTGGGTAATTTCATGTTAGTCCATGTAGTCCCAGTTTAACCAGAAACACCCATGAATTTTCCAATTTCATCAGATGTGACCAAGTTTTCATGTTCCGTCCAAATTGAATGTTAATTCTGACGATGAGGCCCCATTGTAGAGGCTAAAATGGTCATTTTAAAACAATAAAACCTGAAGACAAAAAAAAAATCTTCTTCTTCTTCTTCCTTCTATCCCACTCAAACGTCTGATCCTCTCTCTTTTCTCTCTAATCTGGTCTGAGCTTGATTCCCATTTCACCTCCCTCCAACACTTACTCCCCTAAAAACTCCAACTCTTCCAAATCATAGAGTCTCAATCCCCAAACCCTTCTTTTCCTATCTCAATCCCACAAACCCAAAAACCCTCACTCTGGCAGCAACATATTCAAAACCCTAGTTTCTCTCTTCGTTTCACTACCGCCATGGAAGATGTGTGAGAGGGCAAGGACTTCTCCTTCTTGAAGCAAGAGGAGAAGATTCTCCATTACTAGTTCGAAATCAAAGCCTTGGACCGGCCTTCCTCTCCGTCGCACCTAATAGTATCGATGTGAGGTTCGAAATAGGATCGTTGTAACTCGATAACCACGACCTTTGCCCTATTACGACCTCTACGATTCCATTGTAAGGATGGGTTGAAGGATCAGATTTGTTAATTAGGTTTCAAGATTTCCATATAAAGATTCAAAATTTGCAAGACTTGATTGGTGTTTTGTGGAGGAATAGCTCAAGATTCTGACATCTTGGTTTCTTGGATTTTGGAAATAGGGAAATTTGTGGGGGTTTTAAATGCAAACCCAACAGTACTGTCTTTGTTTTCTGACGGGAATATCATGGCCTTCCCGTCGAGAATGAGATTGATAAGAAGCTTGACATAGGCGCCGAGAATAGATTCTCAAAATGGGGATTGATAGGTATAATGAGGAGTGCGAGAGACAAGCGAGGAGGTCGAGTTGGGAGTGGAAGAGAGGAACGAAGTCTGTGATGTCCCGACGATGTCGAGAGGTGAGCAAGGAGGATTCCATTAGGCGGAGCTCTTGTGCTTGGAAATTTGTAGGCTTAACCAGATGAAGCCTTGCCGGATGATAGATGACGAGAGATTGAGAGTTTGAACTTTGAATTGAAGATGGAGAGATTGAAAGATGAAGTGGAGAGAATGATTGAAATCTAGTGTTTGAGATTGAGAGATTAGGGTTTTTTTGTCGGTTTTTTTTTTTGTCGCAGTTTTTTTTGTCTTGGAATTAATGACCATTTTAGCCCCTATGGTTGGGCCCCTTTGTCGGATTTAACGTCCAATTTGGACGGAGCCTGAGGAATTGGACACGGTTGACTAAAATTGGAAAGCTCAAGGTGTTTGTGATTAAATTGAAACCATAGAGACTAACATGAGGTTACCCCTAAACCTCAAGGGTGATAAAATGAATTTAATCCTAAATAGAATTATAAACTCCCCAATTCAGTATTCTAATTTCAACACACCAAAAATACATTAAGGAGGGGAGAACTTAAACCATATATCTAGTGTGAAGAAATTAAAATAAGAGTATACAACACATATGAATAAAAATCAATTTTATTGTTTCCACAGTAAAACAGAAAAAAAAAACTAAACTTGGGTTTCAAAACCCCAAAAGCATGAAAAGTCAAAAAGAAAATATCTAATATATATATGATCCTCCCTACACACACACACACACACACACACACACACACATATATATATGTGTGTGTGTGTGTGTGTGTGTGTGTGTGTGTAGGGAGGATCAAGAGAGGACATCCTTACTTTAAGAATTTGAGAATTTTTACTATTTTACACTAGTATATGATCTAATTCAATGATTTCAACTGTTGATCTTTTAGGCTATGTTTGTTACGTGGGATTGGATTGGATTGGAGTAACTTATGTAATGAAATAAGACTCATCCTACGTTTGGCACACATGAGGAGTCAATTAAATGAGATTAGAGAGTCCCCGCATCAGCTCCAGACCTTCTTACATAGACCCCCCAAAACTCATGGGACTGTGGAAGGCAGGGCTTCAACAACGCTCATCAGTCTCTCCTCTCTTTCGCGCGAAGCCTCATCTCTCCCTCTCTTTCGCGCGAAGCCTCGTCTCTCCACTCTCGATCGCGCTTCATCCTGCTTGAACTACTCTTCCAGGTTCAATTTCTTGTCTCTCTGATGCTCCTTTTGCTTTGATTCTGATTCCCTCTTCCCTTTTTCCCTTTTGCTTTAATTCTGATTCCCTCTTCCCTTGTCTGGGTAGCTTGATTTGCTAAGAATTGATCAATTTCAAGACTGGGTAATTGGGTAATTGTGTGGGACGAGCAATACGCATGAATGGAAGAATGGCTGGCCTTTGCGATCTGGTGGATTTGCCCATCTCTGCTACAATTGATCAATTTCAAGACTGGGTAATTGGGTAATTGTGTGGGACGAGCAATACACATGAATGGAAGAATGGCTGGCCTTTGCGATCTGGTGGATTTGCCCATCTCTGCTACAAGTGTGGGTAAGAATTTGGTCCCTTTTTTAATTTCAAAGTTATAATTTTTCAGCTAAAGTTTTGATTTTTAAGGTGTTCTGGGGTTGATACAGTATTGGGAGGGCATTATGGGATATGGGTTTTGGTTCTTAACGTTGGGTTTTATGTGTATTCTGGGTTTTAGATTAAAGTTTTGATCTTTATTTTTTGGGGTTTGGGTTTGGACAAATTGCGTTTGTTCATGAGCTAGATGTGAATTTAATTGTCTGAGTGTACTGCTAGTTGTGCCGATGATCGACTTTTGGAATATGATTATAATGCTACCAATTTTTAATTTAATTGAGATTAGGATTTGTCTTCAGCTTTCACCTTCCAATTTTCTTTTCTTCTCACAAACTCAGAAAATCGTTCATGTTTCTACAAATTAACAACTTTTAGTCCAATACACAAACAAACATGGGATATGACTATTTTGACTATTCTGCTCTTTAGTCCTAAGCAGTACCAAACATGGGTCAGGTATTAACATAGCATATCCTAGGTTAGAAGAGTCCTAGACTATTATAGGAAATAAGGTGGGGGATAATAGTCCCACGTAACAAACACAACCTTAGATTCTTACGCAAGAATTATGTCTACAAAAAATCAACCAAATCCATAATCATTTGGTCACTCAAAATTGCGTAAACAGATATAGTCCGTTAAATAAAAATAAAACGAATATTGTGCTAATCAAATGGTTAAACATTTTTTGTAGGATTCATATATGTATAGGCAACTAAAGAATGAGTGGTTGTGATTATTAAAATACATCCTAAAAATAAAAACATCCTCACTTTAAGAGTTTAAGGACGTCCCAGAAATCAAATCATTTCTTAGAAAGCAACAACCTATCTACAAAAGAACTCATCTTTAATCATGTGAGCATATTCCATTCCAGTATTTTAATCCCAATCTTTCTTTCTTTGATCAATCAAATTTAATCGAAAACAATAAATTAAAAAAAGGGTATGAGAGAAGAGTACCTAGGTCAATTGGGGAAGACATGGTGTGGCTATGGGGATGAGTTCATGTGAGATTGAGATTGGGAAAGTGAAGTAGTGGGGAAGATGAAGATGATGATAATGGAGAATAAAGAAATTAAGGAGAAAGAGCTAGGGGAAGGAAAAGGCAAAGAGAAAGAATGTGCTGAGAAGGAAGGAAAAGCACGAGTCGTGGTTGGAGCCCCCTAATTTCTTCTGCGTCTCACCTCTTCATGGTTAATAATCTGATCAGGTAAACAATTGCATGAATTTGGCAATTGACTAATTGATCAGATGCTCAAGCTTCCCACTAGAGCCGCCGTCCACAGTCGACGACCTCCTTCCTCTTTTGACTGCGACCTCAATTTGCTCCTCATCGACAATGATCTCGAGCTCTTTCTTCAGACCAAACCGGGGCTCAGCTTCTATGCCGCCGACCTTCGCAATGCTGCCCAGTCACTCACCGATCTCCTCCAAAAGGCGAAGGCCGCCGTTCCAAAGATCATCGATCCATGGTTTCCGACCTAGAAAACCAACCCCAAGAAATTTTCTTTTCTTTTTTATTTAAAAAAAAAAAACTTTCCAAGGGTGGATCTACGGTCAAGATCGCACCACCACTTTTCTTTTTTATTTTTATTAAAAAAAATTGAACTTTTAAAGGTGGATAGTCAAGAGACAACTTTACCCTTGAAAATATGCCAAGTGGCATGCTAACTAACAGAGTTATTGACGGCGTATGCCAAAAGTGTGTCGGGTTTGTTAGTCTAGGTACCGAAGTGTAATTAGTATAAAGTGAGGAACCTTAATTCACAGTGTCCTTTAGTTCATGTACTGTTTGAAAAATTCTCCCTATATATATATATATATATCAATGCACATCAAACAACACCATAAGTAAAAAAATAAGAAAGAGAAAGAAGCGACAAAGCTGAGAGAAGTCCATGAAAGTATCGAGACAAAGCTTGTCACTAGCCACTGCCATTACGCCTTGGCTTATCTTACTACCCTTATGAAACCATGGTGTAAGATGATGGCCTAGATGCTGAAATGTGTATGCCTCCTCCTTGTGCAAGCTTATATGTGAAGAATGGTGGATAAAGAAGAGAATAAGAGGTAAGAAAGAAGAGAGCTCCCGAATTCAGCCAAAAGGACTATGGGGTTCAAAAATGGGTCTTAAAGTTATGAAATGAGCGTGCAAAGTTTCTTAAATATCTCCTTGGGTTTAAGGGTCAAGATTGGACTTGTAACCTAGATCTAAGGGCTCAAAAAACAAGAAGAAAATTGGTAAAATGAAAAAACTAAAACAACCTAACTAAAATTGCAAGAAAACTAAAAGCTAGAATACTAGATAGGAAATAGAAAAAATGAAAAGGGTAAATGGTTACGTGTAATGTGTGCTTGGTGTGAACACAAATAAATATCTCATCCACATTTGTGATGCGTGTGAGATGTTTGTTTTAGTATTATTAATGTTATTCAATCCATCGAGGGTCTTCACTTGTGGACTTCTGTAGTCTTGGGCCTTGGATTTCTTGTTATTCATCCTTTAGTCAGAAGTTGACTTTTTGCTCGACATCGTTATATTTTTGTCTTTTTCCTCTCTTGACCATAACTTCCTACAAATGAAGAAAACAAAGTAATAATAAAAATAATGCTTAAGTATTCACTAATTTCAAGGTAATTAGAGTTAGAAACGCATGTAAATTGCGTGTATATCACTTATGTGAATTAATTGGCCTAATCTCTCATTTCTAATAATTTTTATTTTTTTATCAGGGTCATTTCTAATAATTCATTAGTGCAAAATAAATTGATGTGGTCTTCAAGTAGTTCTTCTGAGTTGATTGTAGGGCAAATGAGGTTTTAAGTTTTTGTGTTTTGGGCTTCGTGATTTAGAATGAGAAACATTATTTGAGCAAAATTCATTCATCCACGATTTTTTTTCTTCTGATTTTGGACCTTTAAGGGGTATGGTGCTTTCAAAGAATTATTTTGGCAAAAAAACATGTACTGTCCTTCTAAATGTGTCGTATGTGATTATGCTAGTGAGAACGCAAATCATATATATGTTTCTTCTCTGCCCCTTTGTTGCTTTCATTTGATAATATATGGTGTTAAAATTTGACTTCGGGTTAATCTAAGTTTTTTACTAGAGATTTTTAATATGGGATAGAAGGATGGTCAAAGTCCCCACTTAAATAAACTCTGGTTGATTTGTTTTACTACATTTTTATGGTTCATTTGCAAGGTATGTAACAAGAGGAAATTTGATAGCTGTAGTGTTACTCTTCAAAGAACTTGTGGGATGATCATGGGACATATTAAGGCTTCAAGTTGAATTGTTGGGTTCGTGACATGTCAAGAAGTTAAACGTGCCATAATAGATAAACCATAACTCAGTCCATTTAATAATCATGTTGAAAATGCAAAATTAAATTTTTTATTAAAAGGGGACCTATTATATATAATAAATATGTTAGTGTCGTGTTAACTAAATGACCCATTTAACTATATAAATTGTCACCATTTGACCAATTTAAGACTTTTGATTGAAAACGTTGCATGAAGTCTTGAAATTATAGTACATAACTTCATCATTTGACCAATTCGATCAAGACGTTGAACACACCTATATGTATATAAAATTACTTACTTTTTATATGAGTCATGTATGTGAGTTATATACAACTCAACCTGACACTTTTAATCAATGAGTTACTTTTCAAAAAATAAAAAAATCAATGAGTTATGCGGGTTCATTTCGTGTTAGAAGGTTGACATGCGAGTGACCTGTTTATCAAATGGGCCTTGGAGGTTGACAAGCAAATGACCCCTTTTTTTAAACTTGCGAGTTTAGCCTACATTTTGCTCGAGTTTCAAGTTCTATTATCACATGACAGAATTGACAGCCCTAGCGTCAAGTGACATTTTCTAATGGTTGCATTCATAATACAATTTTGAACCTTTTTAGTTTAAAATGTTTTGGTGCTTAGTGAAATTAGAGATGTGCCCCTAAAATCATATACGTTCATTGGCAACCTCCAATTCATGGTTGGAAGAAAATAAACCCAAATGGATCATGTAAGAGGCCGGCCTGGGCGGTGTTCATTGGCAACCCCCGGGGGCTCTAGACAAGTCGGTTTGGGGGCGGTGTACAGAGATTTTAGGGGTGATTTTCTTGGGGTTTTTCTTCTAACTTTTATACTCATAATTCAGTTGCAATTGAAGTAATGATTGTTATTAAAGCTATTGAGATGATTTGGTTACAAAAGCTATTGAGATGATTTGGTTACGAGATTGGAAGCAAGTATGATTAAAAGTGGATTCATCCCTTGTTATGGATTTCAATTGGTGTCTTAATTTGGTATCTTGGATGGTTAGAGTGGAATGAGGTAATTCTATGTAATCAATTTTTCAAATGCAATTTCATTCAACTAATATATTTCAAGAAGGAAACCATGTCGCAGATGCTTTGGAAAAGTTTGGGACTTTCTCTTTTGGTTGGGCTCGGTGGTATGAGATACCTTGATTCATTCTCAATCTTTTAAAGAAAGAAAAGATTGGTATTCCTAGTTTCATGTTTCAATCTTTTAACGATTCTTCTTTTTGGGAGGCTGAACCTCATCATTCACCTTCATTTTCTTGGCGGAGTATTTCTGAGGCTAGAAGTGTTCTTGTCAAAGGGGCACGTTGGCAAGTAGGAGATGGGAACGATATCTTGCTTTCAAACCCATGGCTACCTAGAGCAGCACCTTTTCGTTTATTACCAATTCAGGGAGGTAGAGATCCTCTTTGGAAGGTCAGTCACCTTTTGAATGATGAGGGTTGCTGGAATGAAGCATTGATACAACAGGTTTGTCATGTTGATGATATCCCTTTTATTTTGTCTATTCCTTTGAGTAATAGAAGGGTTCATGATAGTTGGGTGTGGCACTTTGATCCCAAAGGGTTGTTTTCAGTTAAGAGTGCTTACAGACTCTTAATGGAGGAGGAAATAGTACAAGAGGTGCCTTTGCAGACGCAAGATTTATGGAAAAAGCTATGGTCTACCAATGTACCAGGTACGGCTAAAATTTTTCTATGGAAGGTGTTGAACAATTGTTTACCTACTATAGATAGATTGATTGAGAAACAAGTTCCTCTAGAGATAAGACCTTGTGTTCTATGTGGAGTGGGGGAAGAGACAATTGAACATATATGTAGGCTTTGTCCGTATGTCAAGGGAGTGTTGGATGCCGTGCCTGGGGTAGCACGGTCGGCTTACTCTTCTGCTGCCAGGATGGTGCAGTTTTTGGAGTGGATTTGTGGTTGTGCTTCTCAATTGCCTTCCAAGTTATGGGAAACTTTTGTTTATAATTTGTGGGGTGTTTAGAGGGAGAGAAATAATAGAGTGTGGGATAATAAGAGTATGGAGGTGAACCAGGTTGTGCTGCTACTGTCCGCTCATCTCCAGGAGTACCAGAGGTATCAGGGCAAGGGCCAGGGTGGAGGGAGCCGGCGTGTAGTCCCTTGGAAACCTCCAAGTACAGGGTGGGTAAAGATTAATGTTGATGGTGCATTTCATAAAGATACTGGTACTAGGGGATTGGAGTCATTATCCGTGATGATATGGGGAAATGTTTGGGAGGTTATTATGCTCCAGTATCTCATGTTTCTTCTCCAGAACAGGTTGAGGCATTAGCTGGGAGGGAGGCAGTCTCACTTGCTATTCAGCGAGGTCTCTCTCCGGTTACCTTTGAGACTGATTCTTTTACTCTTTTTCACGCAACAAAGCAGAGAGTCATTCCCCATACTTCCTTCATTGGTAGTGTGTATGATGACATTACCTTTCATCTTCAATAGATGCCAGGTTCGTACTTTACTCATGCTTATCGTTAAGCCAATGTTGTGGCTCATACTTGAGCTCGTTTTGCTTGTTCTTCTTCTAGTTCTTTATTCTGGGGCCTAGAGCCTCCAACTTGTATTGTTGATGTACTTTCTAAGGAGTTTACCTCCTGATTTATTTGAGTTGACAGTTTTTTTTTTAAAAAAAAAGAGAGAGAGAGAGAGAGAGCCTCGAAAAAAAAGAGACCTAAAACTTTTAGTTTGATGATATATTGATTCGAAACACTGGAAGAGTAAATAATGATTTGAGACTTACATATGGAAAATTGTTTAGATATTTCATGCTTAAAAGGATTACATTACATTCGTACAATCAGTTTACCACAATTAGATAATTAAAAAAGTTTTTCTTAGGGTGGTGTTATTAACTGTACATACTAGAGAATACTCCACTAGGTTTGGCTCTATCAACTGGGGTCCGTAGGGATACCCAGATACCATGCCATGGGCCGGGTTCACAACCCACCATGACGGGGCCCATGGGGGATGTCACCCCGGACATCCGAGACCCGGGACCTGGCCAGCACAGCCCATCTAATTACACGACAGAAGACTGATATAACTACAGAGGGACAACCTGCGTCCCACATCGAGAGGATGGGGAACTCCTTCCCCAGGCTTGAGTATAAAAGGATCAGCACAACAACCTTTTGAGGGTAATAACTCCTTATCCACTATTTATGTGATTCATTTATACATTAGTATCTTACTCAAGCATCGGAGAGGCATAAACCGTCCGGTACGGTTTATCCCTCTAACGCTGTGTTCTTGATACATGATTTAGGAGTTGTATCGGTACCCCAGGTGGTATAGCATTCTGAGTGAGGTACCCGGAGAAAGCCACCAGAAACATTGGCGCGCCAGATAGGGGCATCGAATCATGACTGAGCCGGAAGAAACGGCAGGTGAGGGCAGAAGGGTGGCCCGGGCATTAATATTGTCTCCAGGCACGTCATCGGCAGGGACGCCCAGTATCGGAAGAGAAGTACATGGTCTTGGATTCTTGGACCCGCAAAACGCAAGCAACCCACCAGTCATCCCGGATCAATTGGCCCCGGTCTTAGAGTTGGAGTCCATGCGAGCAGAGATCGCAGCCTTCCGGGAACAAGCCAGGATCGATCGGGAATAACAAAGAATCGATAGAGAGACCGTCCTTTCACAACAGAGACTGTAGGAGTTGGAGGATGAAAACACTGCGCTAGCCCGGGCACTGGACCATAGGCACCAACATAACGAGGCACTCACTCAGGCCCTCACTAGAGCATCTCAGGTAACGATTGAGTTAAATACTGCCCCAGTTACGGGAGTAACCGTCACCGCGGCAACTCCGTCCACAGGAAGTGGTCACCGGGTCATCCAGATACCGATAGATATGTACCCGGAGAGCCTGAGGCATATGCCACCGCCACCTTTGCCCAGCCAACTCAAAATGAGCCACCGATAATTGATCCAAACACGGCGTTTCTCTTACAAGTGAGCAACTCCTTGCATGCCCTTCAGGCAAGGGTAGAGGCAGCAGAGAATAGGGACACCTGGAGGCCCCTGACCACTTACGAACATATCAAAGCCGCTGAAGATTGACTACACGGGAATTGGAGACCCGTACCAACACCTACAGGCTTTTCGGTCACAGACGAGCGCCAAGGGATACACAGATGAGGTGTGTTGTAACATGTTCCTGGAGACATTATCCTGGGAAGTTTGAGTTGGTTCTACGAGCTGCCGGCCGGTTCTGTAGGGAATTTCAAGGAGCTCGCGGACATATTCATAGCTCGATTCATCCTACGTACCGATGGGATACACACCCCGAAGGGACTGCTGAAGGTTCAGCAGGGGGAGAATGAAACATTGAAATCCTTCGTCAACCGGTGGCAGGCGGCTATCGCTAAGTGCCGGGACCTTAATAAGGAACTGGCTGAACTGGCTTTCAGGAGGGGCTTAAGGCCCAGAGAATTCCTCTACAGGATTAATCATCATCCCCCGGCTAGCTATGACGAGCTAATGGCCACAGCCATCAGACACGCCCAGGCCGAATTCGAAACATACGAGGATAACGTCAGACTAGAACGAAGGGTCTCCAACCCGACCCCGGTGGCCAGGGATGGGTCGCGAAAACGGGAGTGGGTGCATGATCAGGGACGATCACCCCACAACTCGAGCAAGAGAAGCAAAGAGTCCTCGTCCAGGTCTAGTGGTTATGCGACCACTCAGTCCCACCGCGAGGAAAGGGCACAACAAGGCCCACGAACACCACCCCTACCCCGGTACGAGGTATTTACTATCCTAAACGCTTCGTACGAAACTATTTGGAACGAGAACAATGAAGAGATACCTGGACCACCACCTCAGAAGTTCCCGAAAAGCAAACTTACCCAACAGGATACCGGAAGATTCTGCACATATCATGAAGATGCCGGGCACAACACTAACCTCTGCATGGCTCTAAAGAATACGATCGAGTCGCTTATTCAGAAAGGCAAGCTTCAGCGGTACCTACCCGCTAAAGAGATAGGAGCTATTGACATATATGGTCGGATCCTCATCATTCACGGTGGAGGCCCGAAGGATTGACCTCCCCGGAAGAAGAAGCGAAACTCTAGTTTCGGCCACCCGGAAGTGTTCAATTTCCACAAAACCCTGCAGCAAGGAGGCGACGCTGAGTGGCAGTCCGTCACTTTCTTGCAGGAGGAAGAAGCTGACCTCAAGATGCCGCATGATGACCCCTTCCTGATCACGCTCCAAATGGACCACTACATAATTTCTCGGGTGCTCGTGGATACCGGGGCATCTGTTAGTGTGTTATTTCGTGATGCGTACAAAGCCTTGAACTGAGGACGGGCCAAGCTGTCACAGGACAATGAGCCCTTTATCAGCTTTTCAGGAGATATCGTCCAGCCACTCGGATCAGATTACTAATCGATCACGGTGGGAGAAAGTCCAAACTGTTCAACCATCAAAACAGAGTTCATTGTGGTCGACTGTGCTTCGTCCTATAATGCTATCTTGGGCCGACCGGCACTCTAGCGTTTAAAGACATTCATTGCAGGCCACATGCTCATGATGAAAGTACCAACCCTAGTGGGAATAGCGACCATACAGGGTGATCAAGCTGCGGCAAGGCAATGCTATTCTTTAACGGTATCTCGGGGTAAGGGAAAGTCGGAAATGTTGCTCGTAGCCACCGACCTTCTCACGGACAGGTACGAGGACCCCAGAGATAATACTGACTCTGACGAAGAACGACCCGGTGCCGTGGAGGACATCAAGGAGGTCGTGTTATCTGAGGAATTCCCAAACAGAATTGTCAAGATAGGTACCAAGTTGACCCCGGCTATAAGAGAAAACCTAATCTCGTTCCTCCACTCTAATGCATCAGCTTTCGCCTGGTCATACGAGGACATGCCAGGTATTCCAACTGACATAGCCACGTACAACCTCAGCATTGTTCCTTTCTCGACACCGGTAAGACAGAAGCGCAGAGCCTTCACGCATGATAAGTACCGGGCTATCCAGGTTGAAGTGAAGAAGTTAATGGCCATAAATTTTGTCAGGGAAGTGACGTATCCCCGGTGGTTAGCCAACGTGGTCATGGTACCAAAGAAAGCGTCGGGATCATGGCGTATGTGTGTAGACTATACCAACCTCAACCGGGCATGCCCTAAGGACAGCTTTCCTCTTCTGCGAATTGACCAATTAATCGACTCAACCGCTGGGTACCGGTTACTCAGCTTTATGGATGCGTTCAGCGGGTACAATCAGATTCGGATGAACCCCGCCGACGAGGAACACACCGCTTTCACGACAGACAAAGGTCTCTATTGTTACCAGGTCATGCCTTTTGGACTGAAAAATGCAGGTGCTACTTATCAGCGACTTGTCAACTCCATGTTTGCAGATGTCATCGGTACCATCATGGAGGTATACGTGGACGATATGTTGGTCAAAAGTCTAACCGCTGAGGACCACGTAACCAATTTATCAATTGTCTTCGCCATCATATTACGCAATGGTATGCGGCTAAATCCACAGAAGTGCATTTTCGGGGTCGAAGTCGGGAAGTTCCTCGGGTACATAATCAGCCACAGGGGAATAGAGGCGAACCTAGAGAATGTGCAGGCTATATTAGACATGATATCCCCCACCTACCGGAACGATGTCCAATCCCTTACAAGAAAGGTGGCCGCCCTGTCAAGCTGGTTCATTTCAAGACTCACGGACAAGTGCACTCCTTTCTTTAAGTTACTGAAAACCCAACACGTCGAGGTAATAGCCTGGTCCGCAGAACACAAAGCTGCTTTTCTCAGCCTCAAGACATACTTGGCAGCGGTACCTCTGCTTTACAAACTTGTTTATGGAGAAATGCTTTACATATATCTCGCGGCATCTTCGACCGCCGTAAGTTTCGCTCTGATCAGGCGAGATTTCGATTGCGAGTACCCGGTGTACTACGCTGGAAAAGGCTACACTGGTGCATAATCCAGGTACCCGGACATTGATAAGGTAGTATTGGCCCTCCTGGTGTCGGCCCGGAAGCTCAGACACTACTTCCAGGCACACTCGATCACCGTTTTCACTAATCACCCATTGAGACAGGTTTTGCAGAAACCAGAGACATCGGGAAGATTAATTAAATGGGCCATCGAATTGGAAGAGTTCGACATCAAGTACCAGCCCCGGACAGCTATTAAGGGCCAGGCAACGACATATTTCATTTCTGAACTTATTCCATCTCATGATCCACCTACGGGAACGCCTGAACTGCCAGCCCCGAACCCACAACCACCAAGCACTTGGCGATTGTACGTTGACGGCGCATCTAACAAAAAGACAAGTGGCGCCGGTATTTTGCTAATCAGCCCGTCTACGAGTACGCCCTCAAGTTTGCCTTCAAGGCATCCAACAATGCCTCGGAGTACGAGGCACTCATAGCAGGTCTACAGATCGCCCGGGAACTAGGCGTCCAGCACCTCCATATCTTCAGCGATTCCCAGTTGGTTGTGAATCAAGTCAGCGGTAATTTCGAGGCAAAAGAGCCCCACATGTCCTCTTACCAGGCCCTAGCCCGGGCACTGGTTCAGAGATTCAACTCCTACATCATCACTCAAATACCCAGGGCAAAAAATGATAAAGCAGATGCCCTTGCTAAGATTGCAGCAACTTCTCCAAGTCCTGCTTACTAGAAAAGCCGAGCAGTTCTAAAACGGTGTCAGAAATATTCACGGTGGACCACACTGCCTCCTAGATGGATCCAATCTTGAAGTACATGGTTGACGGTCTGGCCCCGGACAATAAGTTTGAGGCTAGGAGACTCCAATTAAGGTCAGCTCGATACACGATCATGAATGGAAAATTATACAGAAAAGGTCATTGCTTCCCCAACCTCAAGTGTGTGACACCAGAGGACGGCCACAAGGTAATGAAGGACATACACGCCGGTGTATACGGCAACCATGCAGGAGCCCGATCTCTTGCACACAAGACCCTGAGGGCTGGATACTTCTGGCCAACCATGTCGGCCCTAGCTCAAACAATATCAAGTTCTTACCACAAGTGCCAAATGTATGCAAACATCCCAAAGGCACCGCTTATAGCTCTCTCCATACTCCTTGCATCCTGGCCTTTCTGCCAATGGGGCCTGGACCTGATCGGTAAGCTTCCCACAGCTGTGGGGCAATTCAAATATGCCATTATAACCGTTGACTACCAAACAAAGCGGGTAGTAGCAGAACCCCTTGTCGCTATCACCACGGAGAAAGTGAAAAACTTCCTATGGAAAAACATTTACTGCAGATTTGGAGTCCCGAACACCATAGTCACTGACAATGGCACCCAGTTTGAAAATGATGAACTTAGGGCTTACACCGAGAACTTGGGCACTAGAATCCTCTATGCGTCCCCGGCTCACCCCTAGACCAATGGTCAAGTCGAGGCTGTTAACAAGATAATCAAGAGGATACTGAAGAAGAAGCTCGATGAGGCCAAGGGTCTTTGGGCTTCTAAACTCCCGGAGGTGTTGTGGGCAATCAGGACCACGGCGACAGAGGCTACCGGAGAGTCCCTTTTCTGCATGGCTTTTGGGTCTGAGGAGGTCCTCCCCATTGAAACTCAAATCCAGAGTCCCAGGATCGAATACTTCGATGCGGGTACCAACGTGGAGGGCCTACAGCTCGATGCTGATTTGCTCGAGGAACGAAGGGATGTGGCACACATGCACAATCTCGCAAACAAGAGGAGAATAGCTAGATTATTACGATGCCAAGGTATAGTCCCGGACACTGAAGTTGGGGGACTGAGTCATGAAACAGGTTTACCCAGAGCCCCGGGGACTGGATCCCTCCTGGACAGGCCCTTACGAAATCGTTGAGGAGGTAGGCCCCGCGACCTTTTACATCCGAGACATGGACGGAGTCGTTTCTCGACACCCATGGAATACGCAGCGTCTCTGGTACTATTACAAGTAGCTCCTGGAGCATCTTACCCTAGCTTTTGATCATCCAGCTATGGCAAGCTACCCATCGGGTACTCATTTTGTGTAAGCCACTAGCGTTGCTTTGAATGGAAAAATGGATTATTCAGACCATTACTTGAATTTTTGCCTTAGTTACCGGACGTACCCAAGCTATATTGTTAGTTACTTAATTCCAGTAATGAGTAATTTAAACAAACACGCTTCAGTAAGGCATAAAATACAAGCAATTTTAATCCCTTTAAACATTTCCATTCAAAAACTAAAAAAAATAAATAAAAAGGAAGCAACCCCGTACTTCGAGGCAAAAGGAATTTAATAAGGGACTACCCCACATACCGGCTCGAGGCCATTGTTCAAAAAATGGGTGTGACAAATAAAAGCCCCGGAAGGCAAACTTCCTAGTTCTGAACATCAGGATGACCACCAGTTGCCCCTCCCTCGGGTCTAGCACTTTGGCTTCCCTGTTCTCTCCCCTTGTCCTCCTGTTCCTTCTTCTTTTTCTCAAGAAGTCCCCGCCTGAATTTGGCTTCATCTAGGTACCCAGCTGCCACCCACTCTTTGTACTTTTTGATCACGGCCTTGTCCTGAGCAGCGAGGAGCATATTAACAAGCTCTTGGGAGCCTTTGAACCCGGCAACGGCCTCCTGCCTTTCAATAGGAAGGCGCTCCTCCAGATGCTCTGCTTTTGCCTTCCATGACTTAGCAGATTCATCATCTTCTTTCTCGGAGTCCCGGGCACGTCCTAACTCATCCCTTGCCCCAGCCAGTTCACCCTCAAGCTCCGCGATCCTCTTCTCCGCCGCCTCCAGCTCAGTTACCTTGGGAGTTAAGGACTCTACCTTCCTCTTCAAGGAGTCCCGCTCCTTCTCCAGCTTTGCCTTCTCCCCATGAAGATACTTCACTTGCCCGGAGAGATTACTAACCTCTTCCTTCAAGTGAGTATCTTCCTCACTTGCAAACAGTTGGCAAGTAATTTAAAGTATAGAACTTCCAGTACCCGCATCATTGATTCCCGAGCGATACGACGATTCTCTTATGGGGTGTTGTCTTTCGCCCGTACTCGGTCGAGGTCTATGTCTTTCAGATCGGCAAGCATAGAATGCACGAAGCTCTCGTCGGCAACCCCGTACTCGCTCAACAACTGCTTTATGGGCTTCTTGGGGACTACTGGTATGGCCGGAGACAAAATCGCAAGTGACGGCGACGATTCCGGTCCCGGATGACTTTTCTTTTGCCTCTTGGGTCCCGTCCCTTTAACATCCCGACCAGTGTAGGTAACCTCCTCCTTGTCCCCACTCCGATGGCGGTGCCTGTGGAACCTCTTCTTCTCACCGGGAAGCAAGTCTTCTTCCCTTCCAGCTGACCCGACGGACCGGGAAGAGATAGAGCCAGACACCGGTGCCTTTCCTCTTCCGGGATCGGCAACGGTAACAATGTCCCCGGCAACAGGCTGTTCGCTCTGGATGATGGGGGCTTCAAGGTCAGGGTTCCCGTACGCGTCGTCCGAAATCTTGAGAAGAAATTCTTCAATTGAGCGACCCATAGCCTTCGACGACAGGTCAACGTCAATGTGAAGGGCATCTTCTCCTTGGCTCATAAGCATGTCCATCAACTTGTTATCATTCATCTTGTCGTCTTCCTTACCTTTCCGGGGTTTCCTCTTCAGCACTTTCACTACAAATAATTTGAAAAGTCAATCCTCAAATACAAGTCAAAAAACAAAAAAATATATATAGATATTTACAGAAAAATCAGCCTACCGGGGAGTCTCCCTATGCCTAGCCTATCTAGTATGGAGTACCGAAAGAACCTATAGGAGCTTCTTTCTTCTTCACTCCATACAACGTATACCCGGGCTATCCGTTTTCTCTCGACCTCAGACAATGAGTACGACTGGTCCCCGATGGCCTGAAATGTACCCGATAAGTGCCATTTCTTATTTCTAATCTGCCAATGTCCTCCTTGCTTTGAGAGGTAGGCATATCGGTAACTAGAGGCTCATAGTCCCAAGCGGCGAACGTCACTGTATCTTGACAAGACTGTTTCCTTGAGTATAAGACCCGGTACACGGCTCAGAATTCGTTAATGGTGGGCCACCCTTGCAGGCACAAGTCCCACATGGCCATCATACTCAAAATTTGCCGCCAGGCATTTGGAGTCAACTGCCCCGGTGATAGGTTCAGGATCCGCAAGAGATACTGTAGGCACCGGGGCAACGGTAATGATAGCCCTTGATAAAGTTGGTTCTCGTGCAGCGCCACCCAGCCTGGAGTAGGATTCGCTGCCATCTCCCCAGCCTTTAGAGGCCTAAGTTCTACCTCGTCCGGTATTCCCCATTTCATCCTCATTGTAATGATTTCCTTCATTGTCATACTTCTCCCGGGCTCGTCGCACACAGTCCCATCTACTAGCGTATATCTAGGTTTAGGTATGCCCTCGGGAATGGCCACCGTGACTACTTGCGCCTCCCCAGAGTCGTCCTCGCTTTCATCTCCATCGGTACCCTCGCCACTCTCCGAGAACACCCTAGTCGAAGATCTGGTATTCTCTGCTAATTCCATACGCGTACTACTGAGAGCCAGGTACTGGTCAATATCTGCTTCCGCTTGTCTTGCGGAAGATTGATAGGACGATCCCGCATCCCTAGCCTTGGTTTCCGATTCCATCCTAGAACTATGTCAACCTGGGCCTCAAATTCGCTATCTGGAATCAGAAACAGAAGGGTTAGCCTTAGTCTAGATCTACGACTTGGTTGAAGCGCGGATCGTTCCCCACTTCCAAAACCCAGAAAACCGAACAAACCTAGAAATCCAAAAAAAAAAAAAAACAAAGAAAACCCTAGAAAAAGCCTGGTTTTTCTCCACACTACCTACAGGCAAACCCATACTAGCGTTATTCCCATTCTTCAAAAAACACACAGAAAGCAAACTCACACCAGAAAACATCCATGGCAGAAGTAGAAACAAAAATCGCACAAACAAAAATTGCACAAACGAAGCGAGAGAGCTCTGACCTTTTCTTCAGCAGGCGATCGATCGCTCACTCCAGAAGACATCACACCACTTCTCCCCTTGATCTCTCTCTTCCTCACTGAAAATCCACAGGGTTTTCTGAGAGTTTTCGCGAAAGTGAAGGGAAAACAGTCGATTTCCCTCTTAAATTCAATCTCCAAGAAATCACACCCGTTGAAGACGAAAAGCCTTCAACCGTAGGATCACTACACGTGTCCCACGCATCCCTCCACGCCTTGAAACCGTCAGTCGATGGGACGGGCATTTATTGCACAACCACTCTTTAAGCCCCACGTGGCTGACATGCACGAACAACCCTACCGGGTACCAAAGGTCCAAGGCCAGGAATACCCTATCGGGTACGAGACACCAAGCTCTCAATCCTACCGGGATTAAAGGCTCACTCACCTCATCGGGTACATGAGGCCTCGCGTCTATCTACTCCACTATGTATACGAGTCAGCCCAACCCTACTGGGTATCAGAGGCGCAACCCTTATAAACCCTACCGGGTACCAGAGGCCCAAGGCCAGGAATACCCTATCGGGTACGAGACACCAAGCTCTCAATCTCACCGGGATTAAAGGCTCACTCACCTCATCAGGTACATGAGGCCCCGCGTCTATCTACTCCACTAGGTATACGAGTCAGCCCAACCCTACTGGGTATCAGAGGCGCAACCCTCACAAACCCTACCGGGTACCAGAGGCCCAAGGCCACAAAAACCCTATCGTGCACGAGATTCAAGCTCTCTTCCCCACTTGCTGAACAACCCGCTCAAGTAATCTCTTGCACGCGCACTTACCTTGTGCCAAAACCTATCAAGTCCCCACCCAAGAAATATCTTGAACGAGAACTTGGGGGACTTGTACATACTAGAGAATACTCCACTAGGTTTGGCTCTATCAACTGGGGCCCGTAGGGATACCCAGATACCATGCCATGGGCTGGGTTCATAACCCACCATGACGGGGCCCATGGGGGATGTCACCCCGGACATCCGAGGCCCGGGACCTGGCCAACACAGCCCATCTAATTACACGACAGAAGGCTGATATAACTACAGAGGGACAACCTGCGTCCCACATCGAGAGGATGGGGAACTCCTTCCCCAGGCTTGAGTATAAAAGGATCAGCACAACAACCTTTTGAGGGTAATAACTCCTTATCCACTATTTATGTGATTCATTTATACATTAGTATCTTACTCAAGCATCGGAGAGGCATAAACTGTCCAGTACGGTTTATTCCTCTAACGCTGTGTTCTTGATACATGATTTAGGAGTTGGATCGGTACCCCAGGTGGTATAGTATTCTGAGTGAGGTACCCGGAGAAAGCCACCAGAAACACTAACACACCTTAAATCTCTATTTACGTACACACCCTTTCTATTTTTTATTCTTTAAATTCATATTTATATTGGTAAAATGTCTTCACTAACCTTCTTTAAATTTTCTTTTCCATTCTAATACAAATTCTACTTATCTTCACACCAAAATTCCTCAAATCCAGAAAGCATGCAATTTTATCGCACTTGTTCAAAACCAAATGGTCTCGTTCATTTTTTATTCTACTCTAATTCTTTTGCTCCAACAAAATTCGATCAATTATTTTCTAAATCTAAGCCCTTAATTGGACACCCCCCCCCCCCCCCCCCCCAAAAAAAAACACACACACGCACAAAAGAAATCCCCCGGGACTCTATATACCCCAAGTTTGTTCTTACAAATAGAGGTTTAAGAGTCTATACGTAAAAGAATAGAAGAGAAAGAGTGGTTGTCCAATTATGGGCTTAGATTTAGAAAATAATTGATCAAATTTTGTTAAAGCAAAAGGATTAGGGTAAAGTAAAAAATGAACGAGTGATTAACAAGTGCGATAACATTGCATGTCTTCTAGATTTGAGAGATTTTAGTGTGAAGAACAATTGAATTTGTATTAGAGAACGGGAATAAGAAAATTGCAAAGGAAGGTTAGTTAAGACATTTTATCAAAATAGATGTGAATTTAAAGAAAAAAAAATTGGAAAGGTGTGTTAATAACAACATCCCTTTTTAAAAGTTGGTTAAATCTTTTTTTTTTTTCGAGAAATAAAAGTTCATTGAAATATCAACGAGAGAAATCACTTAAGAGGACATCCCAGACAAAACTGGGAGCATACAAGAGCCATACATGACTTGACCCTAGAGTTAAGGTAGAACAAATAGGTGTTGTACATCAAACAATTTGATTTAGAACACAGCTGGGAAGCAACTATGTAAAAACTAGTAGAATCCAAGAGAAAAGCCTTAACATCGCTAAGATAATTACCAACAATAGAACTGTTGTCATGATATTGAGATTTCTAAAGCAAACTAATAGACACTGCTTTAAGAAAAAGTAAAAATTCGGCAAACTGATCCATATCATCCTCGCCCCATCACAACTTGCATCATTCGCCTAAGCACCCAATTGTGGTACTCACAATGCAAACATATTGAGACTCATTATAGAAAGTAGCAATAATCAATAAGAACAGCAATCCTTACATACTAGAAGATGAGTCAGCCAAATCTTCTTCTTCTTAATAATTCTTCTTCTTCTTCTTCTAAAGCATCTTTTAAATTACTGACTAAATTCAGTTTATCAGCCTGTGCTTTGAACTCAACATCATGTTAGTCCCCATATTTTAAATTAAGGACTAAATTCAGTTTATCACCCGGTGCTTTGAACTCAACATCATGTTAGTCCCTCACCTTTAAATTTCATCAGCAATACATCTGCACTCTCAATTTCAATCAACTGTGTCCAATTTTTCCTGAGCCATCTAAAATGGCTGTCAACTGATGACGTGGCAATGTCCAGCTGATCAAGTAAACCCACAAAGAAATGTTAAATTCGACAGTTCAGATGAAGGGCTAAATTTGACCTTTCATAGAACTGGGGACTCTCTCCTCCATT